>NC_064307.1:16825851-16852566 GCF_023373825.1 Bactrocera dorsalis | reverse complement strand
ATATTTATAATGAGCTTTGCCATTTTTCCGCTAGAGATATTATTCCATCAGTGTAAAACTTTTCTGGTTTCTCGGCGAAAAACTGCTACAAGTAATTTTAACAGGCTTCTCTTGAAGCTAAATTTACTCTATTCCTTCCTTCTCCATTGACCGAAACAAGTGGTAGTTCGATGGGCTATGTGGTGAATGCATCAAAACTTCCCAGCCAAGCTCTCACAGTTTGTGCGGAATCATTAAAGATGTTTGTAGTCTAGCTTTGTCCTAATGGGAGACGAAGTCCTTCCTGTTGATCAGTTCTGGCCGTTTTTTTTTTTTGATTGCTTCCTTCAATCTCATCAGTTGTTGACAGTAAAATGTAGAATCAATCGTTCGACCAGGCTGGAGCAGCTCATAGTGGATGATTCGTTTCTAACTCCACCAAACACTCAGTATAACCTTTCGAGGCGTCACTCCGGGCTTTGCGACAATTTTTTGAGCTTAGACCATGATATTTTTCACACATTATTGTCGTATTTGATCCACTTTTCGTCTCCTGTTACCATTCGCTTCAGAAATGGTTCGATTTCATTTCGTTTCAGCAAAGAATCGCAGATGTTAATTCGGTCCATTAAATTTTTTACAGACAATTCATGTGGTACCCAAACATCGAGCTTCTTTTTGTAGCCAGCCTTTTTTAAATGGTTCAAAACCGTTTGATGATAAATGTTAAGTTCCTTAGCGATGTCATGGCTGCTTATGTGACGGTCCTGGTCAATCTTTTTCATAATTTCATCGACTTTTTCAACGATAGGTCGACCAGAGCGAGGTGCATCTTTCACATCGAAATTTCCAGAACGGAAGCGAGCGAATCATTGTTGTGATACACCATCGTCTACGTAAACTTCACAAATTTCATTGGTGGCTTGCGTAGTATGCTTTCCTTCTTTATACAAAATTTTCAAAATATAGAGAATTTCTTCATTATTTTCACTTATTTTTGATCAGCTGTAACTTTTTTCAAAAACCCCGAATTTAATTAGGGGATTAGTTAAATGAAGCTTAAAATCTCAACTTTCCAAGACTATATGGTATGACACAATGTGATTAATACCACTGGAGATATACGACTACAAAGACATCTATTGACAAAATACGAAAGGATTTTTTCGACTACCAAATGTTTCTGACATTAAAGATATAAAAAATTCCGGTTAGGCTTCCAGCTTGCGGTTTCTAAATAAAAACTTGGCAAAACTTTTGATTACGAACCCGGGGCTTAGAGAAGTCTGAAGTTATATTCGTTATTTTATACAGTGTACCTTGGAATGGAAATCACTTACTCAATATTCTGAGAAGCGATGCTGTGAAGTACCATATTTATTCTGACTTATGAAAGCTCCCCTTATTATTTGAAAAAGTATGATGCAATAAATTAAAATTTATTTTAACAGCAGCCGGGAAGTTTTTACAGCAAAGAATTGAAAAATATTTTATTCATTCATTCAACAAAAGCTCTTTGGAAATTTCCTCTGTAGTCGGCAGATTTTTTGTTTCGTGAATTTTGTTTAACTTTCTCAATTAACACCATTTCTTTTTAACGGTTTATTTATTGTATTTTTAGCAATTCATCACACATTTTTAAAAATTATTTTAAGAAATTTTTAATTCTTTCCAAGCAAATTTATTTTTATTATTAATGTAATTTTATGTCCTGGAAGAATGCACATTCATTGAGTTTTGTAATTTTTGTAAAACTGAAGTGTCATGTAATTCGTCAAATAAATTTAAAATTAAAAAAAATACAAACACATCTTGAATCTAATCTCACGTGTTGTTCACACCGACGTCGATTAATGGCATTCATTAGCATAACTAATTAATTTCCGGCAAAATGGTCAGCGATGAACTTTTTTGCTTTGTAAATATCATTGATAAGGCGGAAAGACTGTGTTTAGAAAGTTTTATGATTGCAAGAATATTCTAAATTGTAAACGTATATTCGGGAGACCTGTATTGCACAGAATATACAGTTTTGATTACTCTACATTTGATGGTTGTTTCAGATATCGCAATAAGGACTACTTCCAATTTGAAATACTCTTAACTCTTCTAAGTTCCTTAGAAATTACCATAAGCAATATGAATGAATCTGAAAATATCGGAATAAAACTTAGCTGCCTGTATTGTGTCCCCATTTATAATGGTCGAATTCGACTTGTTTCAGCGCCCAGATACTGAATATGAGTATCTCAATGCCTGTGTTTGACTTTTTAACGAAAGCATCGGTACATTTTTGAAATATCTTAGCGAACTTCAGAGACATTTTTCCTGATAATAGTGTGCGGTTGTGTCAAAAATCGGTCAAATCGGGATCCTAGACCCTATATGCCTCATTTCCTATTCAGCAACCGCCCAGGGGAAACCGTTTTGAGTCAATTGAAGATATTAAACATGAATCACTACGCCCATTGAAAGCTATTCCGCTAATTGACTTCAAAAGCGGTTTTAAGGATCGGAAAACATTGGCACAACTATATAGGGGCCAAGCAAGATTACTTAGAGGTGAGGCGATATAGATTTTTTTTAGAATAAGTTACAAATTTTACAATTCTGAACAAAGTCTTACTATTTGTTGCTCATAGCAGTACATTTTATCAGCTTTTTAGTGGCGATGTTCGGGAGAATGTGCAAATAGCAGCAAGAGCACATCACTGCTACGAAGTGAGCAGCCGAGACGATTGGGATAGGAGCCGAGGCAGCCAAGCAATTGGTTTCCGGCGTGCACTCACCTATTTGTGGATGTATATGTGTGCGTGTGTGTTAGCGCGCAGATGTTCGTCTGTACGAAGAGGCAGCGCCAGCGCAGCGCGCGTCGTTCAACGACAATTTCGCGCCGAAAAAGACTTGGAGCTGATGCGATCACCAACAAACGCTCAGTGTTGCTCGTGTCGCCAAAGCGCCTTGTCACGCTACGTCGTGTTGTCTTTTAAGCGTCGCTTACGATTATTTCTGCATTACAATCATTACATTTTGTAAGCGTTTTACAGGGATTAAGTGTGTTTTATAACCTAATGAATACAATGAAATGAAAATTATATAAATTTATTAAGTGAAAGTGTGTGGAGAAAATTATAAAAGCGCTGCAAGCGTATATAAACGGATTGTGAACAATGAGGGATTGAAAATATTTAGAAAAAAATAAATCCTTTGAAATAATTATAACAATAAATAAAAAAAAACAAAATTAAACAAAACAAAAAATGGAAAATATAATTAAAATAATGCGTAATAAAAATTTTCGAATATCTTCGAAATTTTGAAAAATTCGAATATTTTCGAAATTATATATAATGAAAAATAAACTGAAAACATTTGAAAAATTGTGTAAAATAACATAAATTTTTTTTTAATTTCGAATATTTTCGAAATTTAATGAAGATTAAAAATAACAATACATCATGAAATATTTCGCATATCTTCGAAATACTTTTGTAAGAATTACATTAAAAACAAGAAAGGCTTTAAAAAAATGTGTAAAATAGCATTAAATTTTTTTTTGAAAAATTCGAATATTTTCGAAATTACTTATAATGAAAATTTAACTAAAAACAGGAAACTTAATTTTAAAAAATTGTGTAAAATAACATAAAGTATTTAGTTTTAAAAATTTCGAATATTTTCGAAATTATTTTTAATGAAGATTAAACAAAAAACAATAAATCCAAAAATCTGTGCTATCAACTACAATTAAAAAAATTAAAATATTAAAATTGAAAATTTTCGTAAGAAAAAAATTTTAGTCTAATACAATTTTCAAAATAATAAATTTTAAATTTTTTGGGTTCAAAAATATTTCGAAAACTGCTATACGAAAATGAACTGCAGAACTAAAAATTACTTATTTATATGTATATGCATTTGAAATCTATATAATTAAAGGGAACAAAAATATTGGCATTAAATTTTTCGTATATAATTCGAAATGTTTACTAAAAAAATACATATAAATCCAAAAATATTTGCTTTAAAAATCAGTAAATAAAAAATATTTTTGTACTTATTTTAATTTTTTTAAACTTCGAAAAAACTTTGAAATTTTCATTAAAAATTTTCGAATTTTTCAAAAACCAAAAAAAAAAAATCTAAAAATATTTTAAGTGCGTTTCAAGCTATAAAAAAAATCTTACCAAACGTACTATTAAATAAATAAATATTCTAAAATAATATAAACCGCAAAAACAACAACGACAGCATCTTATTTACACTGTTTCCCAATATATTGTAACTCATCAGCAATTCATATTTCTCGTTGCACTTGAAATTCTTGTCGCCGTTATGCTTGTGTATGAATTAATTGTAGCTTGAAGGTTGTGGGCGTTGCAATTTAGCATATTAATGGGCAATTTGATGTCTTATAGGTACATACGTGTGTGTTAGTTGCCCATATCCGCAGCACACGGCAGACACAATATTTATAGTAAATATTTTTGCCGAGATATTTCTGTTAAAAGTTTTTGTAAAAACTACTTCTGTGAATTGTAGGAAGTTTAAATAATAACTGAGGATATGCATATACATAATATAAATATTTATGAGAAGAAACTATTATATTTCATAATCTGTAGTTTTCTTGTGTACTTCATTAGAATATTTATATCAATCAAATTTATATCTCTTTTGTATGGAAGGAACATGTTATAGTCATTCAAACAAATTTTGAAAAAAAAATTATAATTCCACTTTCATAGAAACCTTTTCCCTCTTTCCTATTGGCAAAAAACTGGAACAGTCGATTTTTTCGAACTTCTTTTGAGGCAATTTTTTACTGGCAAAATCATTCGCTGCATACAGTCATAGTTTAGGCAGTAATCAATTGGTGCCCGGTTCATCGTATAAGTTGATGTCTAAACACCTCCCAATCAAGCTTACGGCGCTTCTGGCTAACCGTTCTGTTCGTGAGTTGTTTTTACTTTAACTTTTCATAGGCATCCACAAATTGAGCTTCCTTTTGTATCCAGCATTATTCAAACTAGTTTCTTAGTTAAGAAAAATTCCGAAGGTTTATTGAAGTTTACTTTCTTCTACAAAAATTATTTTTCCAAATACTTTCTAGTTTCTCCTTTGCGAAATTAAACATTTTTCCCAGTAAAAATGGGTGCAAGACCGAGGCTTTTATGATTCATAAGAAATGCGCCAAAATGTAGGCAACATGTTTTATAATATTTGTGCTTAGATCCATAGCAATACTGTATAATACATCACAAAATTATAAAGAAGGTTTCTCCATAAATAATTTAATATTATAGCTTTTTTATATCATTTTACCATGTATTTACAGTCAGTCTTGTCAAGGTCCTTTACAAAGAATGCGCCAAAATGTAGGCAACATTTTTAAAAAATTTTCTACTGGGCGTGCTCCAATTCTTGTTAGAATACAAGTGGTTCTCTATATATCAGTATCCATTCTGTGAATTATGCTCGTGTATTTCCTATATTTAGATTTCTCTACTTTGGATTAATTCTGAAGCTCACAAGGGACTTAAGCTGCTTACCTAAAATTTTGTTTTTTAACCCGAAGTGCTTAAATGTTGTTAAAACATTAATTCTACCCTCAAAATAACTTCTGAAAGTGGTAGCTTATGAGACAAAAATATTCGTTTATAATAATAGTTGAGTTCAGCCTTAATTTAACACAATTCGCTATGCACTGTGACCTCACATTTAAATATCGCACTTTAAGTTTATGACTTTTGACTCTCTACTCAAGTTTCTCATTTATAAAAATCGTTTGTAAACATTGTAAAATAACTTCGCTGCCATATAATTGTAAGTCACTGCACAATTATTGAGGCAAGGCAATGTAAAAAAAAAACAACAAAAATAATTACTAAAACTTAGCAATAAAATATTTACTTTATGTTTTGCTGTGCCATGCTGACTACATATTTATGCGCATAATAAAACACAAGTTCAGTCGAATTGATAAAAATCGATGCGGAGCGTTGCTAGCATTTTAATCGTTCGATATATACATAGCTCTCCGACTGATACCTTCCAACAAAAATTAAAAAAAAAGAAAACTAAAAAAAATCAGAAAAAGGCCGACGACCACTTTGCTTTCTGCCATCTGCCGGCCCTGTACTACATCTGCCTCCGACCTAAAACGCGCGCCACCTGCGCTTCTCGGCGATATTTTTTCGCCGCCGCCGCTTGCCAATAAACAGCCAAATTGGCGCGCTGTGTCGTCGCCTTGTTGCATTCGGTGCAGTGGCATACTTTGATTTTGATGGTCAGCAAGTTGCGCTCTACTTTACGGTAATTTATGACATACATAATCGTATACAATCTTTTATTGCATACATATATTATTACAACTGCATTACGGTGCATTTATTTATATACGCTTTTGTATATATGCTGATGCTCCTTTTTCGACTGCTGTTGGTGGCATCAATAAATTTCGCATAGTCATCAAATGTTTTGGACAACTACACAAGTAATTAAATTGCCAGTAAATAATTGTAATTAGTTTGTTAGTCCGTAAATGTTGAAATTCGATGCCGACAGGTTTGTATGTAATCGATTTTTTTTTGGGTATTTTACAACTTGTTTTTTGTTTTATAACGGTAAATAACAGCTTGAGTGCATAAAATTCGTTCTAATTACGATTGTTTCTTTGCATTTAGTTAATACAAATTGGCATTTACTGAAGAAGTCTCCTTGACATCTTAGTTGCAGCTACAGTATAAGGATTTATTGCTTTTTATATAGTATTTCTATCGACTATATCAAATTTCAAGTTCAAACAATGCAGCAGATTTATTTTGCAGGGTGCTTGTAGAACAAACAATTGAAAGATTTAAGACACGAACTTTATTTCAGTAACGCAGTCTACTTCGATGGTGAATAGAAAAAATATATTTTTTTTTCAAAGAAAACCAGTTTAAAAACAAAAAAAAATATTTAAAAAATATTTTTATACAAAAATTTTAAATATAAAAAGTTCTAAAAAAATAATTTTATTTTAAAATTTGTATTTTTATTTAAAAAATAATTTATTATCTCAAAATTTGCTTTCTTTGAAAAATTTTTTTTTTATATATATTACATTTTTTAATTTTACTTTTATATTTTAAATTGTTTTCATTTATTTTTTTTTTTAATAATTTTATTTTTTGTTAATAAAAAATGTGTGTTTTAAAAAAATTTTTTTAATCTTGTTTTTATATTAAAATTTTTTCTTTTATTTTTTTCAAATAATTTTTTTTATATATGTTATTTTTTTCTTAAATTCTTTTGTTTTTTTGACAAATAATATATGTACATACATATGTATGTGAAATACTGCACACGATTTTTGAAGAAAAATTGGCACCTTACTTTTTAAGAAAATTATATATAATATATAATGCGATACAAATTATTGCTATAAACTGCAAACAATTTTTTGTAACAATTTTTTCAATTTCAAATTAGGTGGCAACTTCATATTAAAAAAAATCTCTTCGAAGTAAACAAAATTATCCTTGACGGTAAATTTAGTTAGCAGAAAAATAATTATTTATGGATACTGATGGCAACACCATTTTAGGTTTAGTCAAAGCTTTTGGAATTTCATGATTTAACTTGATAAATACTTTATCAATTGCTTTAAATATATTTTTTTAAACACATTTTTCTTTTTTACTGGCGTAGAGCGTTCTTTTCAGCAAATAAATTCAGTAACTCAAAAATTAGGTGGCAACTCTAAAACAAAATTTTAATGAAGATACCTTTTATTTAGTGCTATGTTATTCAAAATAATTGAATCAAATGATCTGGCAACCTTTTTATGTTTTTTTATTAACACATTTTATTAATAGCTTTAGAAAAATATTTTATACACAACAAAACTGCTGTATAAATTCAAATCACAAAGTAAAAGTAGAGTCAGGTGGCAACTCCACACAATGATTTTTTAATAGATTTCGCTTAGATACCTTTTCTGTTATTAGTTATTAATATTTTATTTTATTCAAAATATTGAATGAAATCCATCTGGCAACCTTTTTTTTATAATTTTTGTTGAAATACATACTTTATCAACTGCCTTAAATTAATATTTTAATTTCAAGACAAAATGTCATATACTCAAGTCCAGTCTGACAAAAATTTCATATAAAGTTAGATGGCAACACCACAAAATAATTTCGTAAAGCTTGTTTAAATAACTTTTCTGTTAATACTTTATATCAAATGCATCTGGCAAACTTTATATTTTTCAGGTGGCAACTCCACAAAATAATTTTGTAGAGACACTTGTTAAGATAACTTTTCTGTTATTATTTTATAATATGGTACGTTTATTAAAACTATTTAACTAAATGCATCTGGCAACTCTTTTATATAATTTTTGTTGATTTAAACACTACATCAATACCATAAAATACCCTATTTTATTTTAAAAAATATGTGACTATTTCTTATATAGTCAGGTGGCAACTCTATAAAATCATTTTGCTATAGCATTTGCTTGGAATTTACACTTTTATTTCACCAAATTTTATATTATTTCAAATTATGTAACCAAATGCATCTGGCAACCTTTTTATATATTCAAGGGCTTTCAAATTAATCCAGGAAGGTAAGAATGTTAATAATTAAAAATCTGAGAAAATGCTTGAAAATACAGTATAGTATAGTAAAGACATACATATACACATACATACATATATGGCATATGTGTTTGCTTGAAATAAGCGAATAAGTTATCTTATTGCCCAAGAAATTGAAACATCAGCAAATAGACTTTAAGTGATTGATCAACCCCAAGCCCAAATTCGTACAAAATCCAATAAAATAAAAGACAAAAGCATTAACACTTCCATTCACGAAGTGCGAACATGAGTAAAACGAAGTTATATTTGCTCTTAAAAGTTAGTAAAGCATTACAACAATGCGCACACGCATATTTAAAATGGTCAAAAGTCTCTAAAAAAACGCTCCCAAGTGCTACACACAGCCTAAGATGGCAAACTGGCGCTTTGCTACACATTTTTGTAACGGTTATTTGCAATACTTAAGCAAAAGTAGGAACTAAAAAAGAAATTGAAAAAAATTTAGACTAGGTCGTTGAGACTTGGGAGGTGCCATAGTGTAGATTTAATTAGCCAAACTGTGTAAGTTAACATGCGCCAAATGCAGCTTGTCCACTCGCCGTTGAAAGGAAATTTTGTAATTGTCGATTATTTTAGGAGGAATTGAACTACATATATATTTATGGTAGTATGTACATAGCGTAAAATGTTTTCGAATATCGAAATTCGAATATATAAATAGACTATACAAGTGAGCTCTAAAAGCAAAAAAGAAGAATTGTGTTAAAGCTATCATATTACAATAACACTTACATTTTTGTTATTATATTTCTTGTTATTGTTTCATAATTTGTAGGCGCTTATCGATTGGCACTCACATTTCCGCTTTATAACTCCTTGACATAAATGAAAATAATACTTTAGTTGTTTGCAATATAAAATTACGAGTGAAGGAGGAAAAAAATAAAGCTGACAGATCCAAAAAAAAAAATTAATAAAAAAATAGTAGCAATAATAACTGGCAGCCCTGTGCACAAGTATTAGGTAAAGCTTCAACAATTTTGATATTATTTTATTATTTATTTATTTTTATTATTTTATTTTATTTTTTTAATTTTTTTTTTTTGTATTTTTTTTTATAAATTTTTTAACTCAAGTTAGTATTTCTGCTATACTTTTCCTGTCACACTTTTGCCTGAGTGACAAGTGTGGCTTTGGGAAATTCGATGCTGTCGTGTTGCTGGTCGTGCACATTCGTGCCACATAACTGTACAATCACCTGTTGCCATTCGTCTTTAGGCCGCACAGTTACGTCAGTGTTATTGAAAACCATTTGCGACTAAAACATACAGACGAGTATTTATTTTTTTTTAATTACAAACAAAAAGCAATATAAAAACAAAAAATAAATAAATAAAAAATCAATAAAAGTATTGCGCGAAGTGATTGTGTCATCTAAATTAACTGTATATAATAATCTATTTCTAAGTGTTATTGAAGGCCTTAATCAATTGTGGAAATAAGTGAATGTAACAATTTGTAAAAAAAAATAAAATAATTGAACAAACACAAATTTGTGCAATAAATAATATATCGACTCAATTAAGTAATTTATTAAGAGCTCTGAAGCATCTGCGCTACACGTACTAGGTGTTCGAATTTCTGGGTGGATTTGACGATTACATAAACTTAAAAATGGTAAGTTCAATGGAGACGTATTTCCATTAAATTTTTTATTATAAATTTATTTACTTGCCAATATTATTTAATTAAATAAATACTTATTAATTGAGGATATTATAAAATATATTTCTGTGCTAAATTATTATTATATTATATAACTAAACTATATATTAAAGCAATGATTCTTAGTTCTTCAGATATTTATATGTATATATATTTTTTTTACAAAAGAGTACCCGGAAATTGTAAATAAAACGCAAAATATTTAATTATTCATCAATATTTATTTTGTCGCCTTCAAATAATCCCAGTCAGATTAAAAAACTGCCAACGATTTTTCTAGTCCTCGAGACCCTTTACATGAACAATTTTTAGTATGGCCCTCAGCTTTTTCAGCGAATTTTCTTTTATTTCTTCGATCTACTCAAAATGGGCTCTACGGAGCGCTCAATTTCACTTTGCAGAACAAGAAAAAAAAACACACGGAGCCAAATCTGGTGAATACAGGGGTTAATCGATGTAGTCATTGCTTTTTTGTTTTAATTATCACAGTGTAAATTCCATGAATTTTATTAATTCCAGCCGTTTTCGATGATGTTCTCACGCAAATTACTCAAAATGGCCAAAATGAGGTCCCTATTGACAGTCTGCCCCTCCGGAGTAAATTCGTGATGCACCAAACTACGAATATCAAAAAGAATAATGAGCATCACCTTGATTTGTGCGCGGCTTTGGCATGGTTTTTTTTTGGTTCCGGCTCGTTTTTTTTCAGTCCATTCCGATGGTTGTTGTCTTGTCTCATTGGAAGTTATTATGCCTCCATGAATGTGTGCGGAATTTGCACGAGCTAGCATGTCCAAAGAGACGTGTTTACGGGTCCCTTTTTGAAAAAAATTGAGCTTTATCGGAACGAGTTGAGCAAGAACGCATTTCACGTCCACCAAAATCTTCGGAATGATCTCGCGAGGAAGGTCGAGCTCTCTTGCCATCTCTCTAACACTTGCCTGACGATTTTCATGCAACATAAGTCAAAAGCATACACTACATTTCTCATATTTTAATACACATCTTAATCCAAATTTCCATACACTTGTTAAAAGCCTCGGCTGTGGTGGGCTTAAGCACCTTCAGTGCCTTTAGTTTTTGGGTTTCAACGCTTTTTTGGAGCGCCATTCGTTAGACTGTTAGACAGTTTTAACGTAATATTCATACACCTACGTCTCGTCACCAGTAGTGAAGCATTTAGTGAATGTAGGGTGCTCACCTACGTTGCCAAGCATCTCTTTTATGACATCTACTCAATATCAGTTTTGCAGAGATTCAGTTCCTTTGTCAAGAGCATGGAATTGACCCACTTCATATCCAAAATATTTACCAGTTGTTGTTAAGATCCTCTGTTACCTCTCTGGCTATAGTTTAATTATCATTGACACCCCCTAAAAGGAGGTTGTACCAATCTACAAAACATTTTTTTTATCGATTTGGTTTGTGATTGCTGTTTAAATAAAGTAGATAAATTTTGGATTAAAACAATTTGTTTTTTTTTTTTTAATTTTATGAATAATCTTATCGATTTATTCGTTTAAATTTAATACTGACTGTACATAATTGTTATTTGTTCAAGTGAAAATTACTGTATGCACTTCTATAAAAGTTATTAGTACTTGTTGCAAGAGCCTTGAAGAAAAATAGTTTTTTCGCACGCGGTTGGTGGCCTAATGACACTTACAGGCATTACATGCGAATCGGATGGCAGGAGAGTAGACATGAAATACTGGAACACCTCCTTTGCTACTGTCCAGCCTCATCTAGATCTCCTCTTATTTATCAAGTTGTTCGCAATTAAAATGAAATATTAAGCCACTCTTAAAATATGCAAAAAGCGTTGATGTCCTATATGACGATGCTTCAGTTCGAATTAAATTGAAGTTCCAGTTGGCATTATTTATTAAGAATCATCAGGCCTACGGATGGCGTGACAGCCAGCCAGTAGTATATCCTAAAACGACAAATGTAAGCCTGTAATATTAGGTAATTTAGATATTAAACAGTAGAGTGAGCTTCTGTAATCCTAATTTTATACAGAATCATGTTAAAGTTGCGTAGATTTTACAAATTGGGTTCAATTAAAGACTGTTTTCTTTCCTTATTAACTTCATTTCCGTTTAAGTGACTTATTTTCTCTTTTTTGCCCCATCAATCGATTTCATGTAATAACTTTGAATGGTTGAAAAAAATATTGTAAACATTCTAATAAAAAAATTGGATGTCTTAAATGAAAACCTCGAAATCGAAATATTCGAGCTGGTGTATACGCTCTCAAAAAAAAAATAAGAAGAAATGCTGTATAATATAACTGTATCGGGTGTAAACCGCGTAAACAATACGGTGAAAATAATAACATGAAAACAAATAAAATATTGCTCACACTCTCTCTCTCTCATTCCCAGAACAATCGACCAGTAACCAGTAATTCGCTGTAATGAAGTGCTCGCGTATTTTACCACAATAAATTCGCACATGCGCACGACAACCTCACTTATCATTCTCAGTTAAGCGGGCAGCTTGCGTCTGTCACAATATATTAAATGATCTGTTTTAATTAAATTTCTTGTTGTTAAAAACAGATCGTGTTTGATAAGCGTGGCATAAATTAAGCAAAAAAAAACTGAAGACATTTTACGTTATAAATAAAAAGTGTAAAGCGTAAGAAATGAAAACTGAAGCAAAAATAACTCAAATTTGAATTGCTGATAATATGAAGGAAGTTAAACCATGGTACTATTTATACAGATACTTATCTTTATGAAGGACATGAAGATATACATAAACTTATGAATATACATATATGAAAGCATATAATGAATGATAAATGAATGACGCAAAATGGCAATTGTTGTCAACGCAATGACATATTTTTAAAGAAATATTTAACATAACTAATGTGAGCCAAATATAAAGCTGCCTCCAGGCATAACTTACATACGCATACATATATGTATATACATACATATGTAAATGTATATATAAATATGATTTTACTGCGCTTGCGCATTAATTGTGTGAAGTTGTAAACAAAACATTTATTCAAAAACAATCATCAATAATTTCGGTGGGTTCATTTACTTGCATATTTTGCGGCAATTACGTGCGTGATAAAAGAGGAACCAATTTGTCGCTCACAATTTCGATTTGAGTGAACGAAATAGTATGCAAATATATGAGTTAATAATAATACCATAAACATGCTTTTAGCAAATTTAGAATGCAAATGCATAAATTTATTCGAAATGTTAATCACCTCAAATATTTATTGACAGCGTAAATATCTTAAATGCCAGCTGGCCGAGCGTCACTCAGTTTCTTGAATGAATAAAGCCTTTTTAAGTAGTCGTATTGAGTAATGCTATGCGTAAAATTTAATTTTAGAAATATCAAAAAAAGTTTGTGAAAAAATAGAATAACGGGGATTGAAAGTATTTTTCATAGGGCACAAAGTAAAATCCCGAAATTTCGGGATTAATTATTATTTTTTATCCAAAAAGTTATATTTTGAGAGCAAATTATTACATTCAATCCCGAAATAATCTTAGTCCCGAAATTTCGGGATCTTTACAATATGTGTTGTTGTTAATTACATTCCAAAATAATTTTAGTTCCGAAGATTCCGGATTTTTATAATGAGTTTGAAATACGCAACCCATATTTAAAACTATGAAATATCAGAGTTTCTAAGTATTTTTTATACGAAATTTCGGTATTGAAATGTTCTATTATCCAAATAATTATATTTAAAGAGAAAATTGTTTCATTAAATCCGAAATAATATTTGTATAGAAATTTTTGGGAATTTGACAATAAGATTTAAATAAATTTTAAAGTTAAAAAAATAAGAACTCAAAGTATTTTTCGTAGAAATAGTGAAAATTTATGGCTATAAATGCCAAATTAATTAATATTTTTTTTCTATACAAATAGTGTTATTAATAATGAAACAATTATGTCTTCTTTAAAATCCCGAAACTATTTTAGTCCTGAGATTTAAGGATTTTCATAATAGGTGTCAGTCTTTTATTTAAATCCAACGACCAATCATGTAAAATTTGAGAAAATTTTCTGACCCTAAAATTTCGGGTCTCGCAAAATCACGGAGGTATTTATTTTTTTTGATTACTTTAACAGTGATGTTAAAAATCATAATTTTTTGCGATTATTCCCGAAAATTTTCTGGTCCCGAAATTTCGGGATTATGAAAATTGATATAACTTTTCATCAAATGGTATCATTAAAGTGAAATTATTAATTTTTCTTTTTAATCCCGAAATTACTATAATCAAATTATTAAATTTCGGGATTAGTAGAAAGTTGATATTATTATTTTTAACGTAATAAACTCTCAATTATATTATATTAATAGTTAAATCTCACGCAGATTCCCGAAAAGACATTTTGAGAATCCCAAAATTTCGGTATTACAAAATTTGTACAGTATTCTGTAAGCATGAATGAAGAGCCATCGCCAAGTTATTTCAATTTTTGTAATTTTTTTTCTTCTTAAACATTAACATTAATGTAACACATTCGTACGTCCTCTATTTTAATTACAGGAATTAATACATACACTTAACTTAAACTACCAATAACACTTCTTATTACTGACTTAAAGCAAATATTTCTAATTCTATGTTAAATTGCTGCTATTGATAAAAATAATCAAGAAAATCCAACAATAGCCAAAGCTTAGGTTTTACGTGGACCGCAAGTTGAAAAAAATTCGAATGCTTGCAACTTTGCCACCAATTACTGATGATTGCTTTTAGTTTGACCTATTGACTGCATTCAATGCAACGGCAAGCCTTATTATACCATAAACAATTCTTATCAAAGCAATGAAATACTGTAGTAGTTTTCCAAATTTAATAATGGGATGGGGTGGCAACGCCTCCGCATTTTTTGCTCTGTCTACTTAGCGAACTTAAATGAGGCCTCTGTGCCTGCATTGTTGTCGGTCTTATATTTTGCATTTGTTGTAAATTCTGTTTATTTGATTGCCAGCTTGCAATTAATATTGTTGCAGAGTTCATTTCGGAGAATTAATACAAAATTGATTTTTTTTTGGCAAAAGTTGAGTCGAAATTAATAGACAAATTAAATTTTTTAATTAATTAATGTGGTTTTTAGCAAAAGTAAAACGTGTATGCAATAGTATTTTGAGTTGAAAGAAGCTGAGAAATGATTTGATTGATTTTGAAACATTAATATGGAGTTTGGCGCAGATTTCCGCAATTAAAATTGTAGGTAATTAATTAAGCGCCAAGTAATTGCGCTTAGAAGAGCTATATGAAATGTTAATTAATTGGGAGGTACATATATAAAATGATACTTTTTTTCTTAATTGGATTTTCGAACTTCAATATCAATAACTATAGTTGATGGTTTGTGCTCCTGATTTTCATGAGATGTCTCTTTAGTGTTCTGGTTTAGTTGGTTAGAGCTGTTTTCATTTTAAAAGTCAATTACTCTCTGGAAATCAAGTATCTTTCCATATTTTAACAAGAACTTAGCTTCTTGGATGAGTAAAATCTGTTTAAGCAGTCGTATAGAGTAGTGCTATGTATGTGTAGAATTTAATTTTAGAAATATCAAAACACGTTCGTGAAGAAATAAAATAACGGGGACTAAAAGTATTTTTCGTAGGACACATAGTAAAATCCCGAAATTTCGGGATTAATTATTTTTTTTTTCCAATTAGTTATATTGTTAGCGAAAATTACTACATTAGATCTCGAAATAATTTTAGTCCCGAAAATTCGGAGTTTTTAAAATAATTTTAAATAAAATTCACCAATTTTATAAATATAAAAGAATTGGAATTTAAAGTATTTATTGTAAGATACTATGTAAGGTCCCGAAAATTCGGGATTAATTATTTTTGTTTTTAAAGTTTTAAATTAAAAGAGAAAATTTTTTCTTAAATCCCGAAATAATCTTAGTCCCGAAATTTCGGGATTCTCACAATGGGTTTTAAATATGCACTACAGCTTTGAAACTATAAAATATCAGGGTTACTAAGTACTAGTTAAGATTACGAAATTTCGGTATTGAATATATTTTTTATCCAAATAATAAATGATAATGAATTAAAGTCCCACTCAATCCAACCAAATCCAAAAAAAAGCTAGTTTGGATTTTCAAATCACCAAAAAAGCATGCATTTACTCCAGATATTATTTGCTGCCGTAAGTTTAAACATTTCATATGTACATATACATACATATGTATGTGTATGTATGCACAGTAGTAGTAAAATCAGCTATGTATGAAAATAAGTGATTAAAGAATCGCAAACAATCGCCGCCGACATCGCGAACCGCCACGTGAAGGCAATAACCAATGAGGGGTCAACAGAGTTCGACTGAGGGACTGAAAGCTTGGCAGCCAAATAAAAAAGGAAAAACAAAAAGGTAGAAAAATACCGGGCGGCAACATCAGCATTACACGGCGGCAGCAGTGAGCGCGGTGAAATCGCTTCTATTGTTGCCACCGCTGATTGAGTTTGTTGCAAATATAATATTGCTGGCGGCGGGTACGGCCCCTCGGCTGCTGATGCTGCGAACTTTTGACGTTGATGGAGAACAAATCAGGTACGCGACTGGTGAAGGAAGCAACAAGAGTTAGAAAAAAATGTATAAAATATAAAAATGTGTAGAAAATAATTTAAAATTAAAAAAAAAAAAATATAAAAAATACAAAAAAAAAATTTAAACAAAGAAATCAAAAAATCACAAAAGCATTAAATACATAAAATTTAAATAAATAAAAAAAGTAATAAAAACACCAAAAAGCATTAGCAATAACTTCTGCGGCAATAAATTATCGGTAAAAGGCAAAGCTGCTGCGCAAAAAATTTTGGCATTTGTAGAAATTGTTAATTCATCATTTGTTTAAGTAATTGAAATGATTACAATCGAGTCAGTAATTTCAAGCAAAAAGCAGCAAAAACATGCTCAAAATTATAACAAATAATAATAATCGAAGTTGAAGAAGTAAGCATTAACCAAGTTTAAGCAAATAAAATCGAGGCGACTGCGCAGAAACTAAGCAAAAAGCAGACAATACCGCAATTTGACTGATTGTTGGTTTTGTGGTCTTCCTCATGCAATTTTGAACCAACTTTATATTTTGGCAACGGCAAAATAAAAGCAGTTTTGTTAACCAAAAACTACCTTTGCCTTATGGCTTTTGGCTTGCCATTAGTAATGAGCTTTGGTTGTACAAATACTTTTTGATTGATGAGCTTTAATTGAATGATGTGCTGTTATTTGTTTACAATGTGGCTTCAGTAAACATATGTGAGAAAAATCCACTGCAAAACATTTACTTTTGTTGAGTTTTTTCATATTTTATTTGTTTAACTTAATGTGCTTAGCTATTATATTAGTAGGAGTATGAGGAAGGCAGTACGTGAGTTGAGCATGTATATTTATAAATTTATATACATATATTTACCTTTATTTTCCAAAACATTGATGGGAGGTCAGTGTTTAATGCTATTCACACCCAACACTGACAGTATGCATGTGAGCATACTTGAATCCAGTCGAAGGAGGCTGCATTCTGAATGCACAAAAGACTTAAGCAACGAACTCGATTTCATACAAGTGGGGGAGTATGAAAGAAAATGATGTTTTATTAACAATAAATTGTTTTATACAGATGATGTATTGCTTTTTATATATTAGATATAAATTATGAGTATATATGCATGTATGTATGTACATATATAAATATCAACACATTTATGAGAATATATTAATGAATATGCTTGGTGAGGCTATAAGTTGAAAATAACTTATTTGATTTGTATATTAATGTGTAATGCAATAATGATTCGAAAGTATTTTGGGGTGCCATATATTTAAAAATATTCACTATAATGGTTTATTAGAGTTATTGTCCGTTGAAGATTGTATAGAAATAAAATTTTAAAAATTAATAAAATATTGCGAAAATTGTAATAAAATAAGATAAAAAAAATAAATAAAAAAAGTTCGCAGGGTAAACGTGTATATTTTATTATAAATATATTCTTGCGAGTTTCTTTTACAAAATTCCAATTAGATTCCAATTTTAGAAGCTCATAATATAGCGTACCCGCTTGAATCTTGGCTTTGACGGTGATTTGGCTGATTGGATACATCACATATGATGTTTTTGCGGATGTGGTTATTATAAGCAATCCGTTTATCAACACCAGTCACAATGCGGTGCAAAAACTACTTCTTTTTGTATCGTTTCAGTAATATTTCTGACGTGTAAAATCACCTTTCAACGTCATTTGGCTTTTATTAATATGTCTGACTGCTTTTAAATCTTTTAAAAAGACTGCTTAAGTGATTTTTAAATATTCTCTGAACTTTTTTTGCTTTTAGCAACAATATCCATGGATTGATGCCAGCAGGCAAAAGCATTCATTGGAAGCATGTTTGAAATAATGATATATTTAAAAAATTCAAATATAATTATGAAAGTCTAAATTTATTGGTTTAATAAACTATTTAAAGTATTTTATTTTTTAGTGCATCAACATTTTTTAAAAATGTAATTGATGCTGCCCGTTCAGTATATATGTACAGGGTAGGCCATTTAAAGTTGACCCATTTGTTTGTAAAAAAAAAGAACAAAAGAAAACAATGTTTTTTGTTCATTTCAAAAATAATTTATTTTGGTCCAAGGGGATTTGTTTCAGCTAATATTTAAAAATTAGATCGCGTAAATGGGCACCTTTAGCTTTGACAGCTAAATGCACTCTTTTTTCGACATTTTCCATGACTTTGGCCAATGTTTCGGATGATATGGCGGCTGTTTCACGTCGAATGTTGGCTTTCAGTTGAGCTAAGGTCTTTGGCTTATTAGCGTATACCTTGGGTTTCAAATAACCCCACAAATAAAAGTCTGGTGGCGTCAAATCTGGTGATCTCGGTGGCCAGTCAACATCACCATTTTTCGATATCAATCGCCCGGGGAAAAATGGTCGCAATAAATTGATTGTTGGTCGAGCTGTATGGCATGTAGCCCCGTCCTGTTGAAACCAGAAGTTATCCATGTCATTTTCGTGAATAATGGGTATCACAAAATCGGTTATCATGGCTCGATAACGCTCACCATTGACTGTTGTCGTGGCTCCATCATCGTCTTCGAAAAAATACGGTCCGATGATCATATTCGCGCAAACACCGCACCAAACTGTTACTTTTTGGTCGTAAAGAGGCTGTTCTTCAATTAATTGAGGATTTTCGGTGGCATAAAATCGGCAATTTTGCTTGTTTACGCCTCCATTCAACGAGAAATGTGCCTCGTCTGACATGATGAGTTTTCGCCAAAAGTCAAGTTCGTTTTCAGCCATTTCGATGGCCCATTTGCCAAAATTAAGGCGTCGCGGATAATCAGCTGGGTTTAGTTTTTGTGCCATTTGAATTTTATATGGAAACATCTTCAAATCTTTATGAATTATGCGTCGGAGAGTGGTGCGAGAGATGTCTAATTCCTGAGAGCGGCGATAACTCGATGTCGATGGAGTCTCCTCAATACTGGCTCGTACAGCTTCGATATTTTCATCAGAACGTCTTGTGCGTTGTCTGGATGCATGACGGGCATTACTGAGATTACCGGTGTTCACAAATTTTGCGTATAAAGACTTAATTGTGTTCTTAACTGGAGCACTTTTCACTTTATTTTTTTTGCGAAACGCACGTTGAGTTAACACAATTGAAAAGTTATTTTGAATATAAAGCTGAACAATTTCAGCGCGTTCTTTTGGAGTGTACTGTTCCATGGTATAAATTGTCTTCGAATGACGCTTCTAACGCGGTATGACATTAGCCGATTTGTCAGCGCTGTTAAAAGTTACAGCGTTGCCAGATGGGTCAACTTTAAATGGCCTACCCTGTAGTTATGTTAGACAAAGCAGTAATTGACTAGTGTGCTAGCCAAAAAGTAATAATAATAATGTTTTAAGTTTTCACAATTAGCCAAAATATTTATTTCGTATAATTTAAAGTAAATATTGGTCATATTAAAATTTTAACATTTTTTTTGTCTTGAAATTTATACAATTTTATTATTTTTTTGATATATGCATAATTTATAGAATTACTCAATGAAAACCTAATTGCGCAATACATGTTTTTACTAATTTTTTCAAGTTGTTCTTTACCTTATACCAATATCTGTTATATTTGGTTAGTAAAATTAATATATGGGCATTGCTGATGACTCTCTCTTTAATACATACTAAACTATTGGAATTTATTTTGTTGGCAGGAAATGTATAAATTTCATAAAGATAACAGAGTTGTAGCACAAATAGTTCAAACTAACGCTTTTACGAATATTTAACTCTCAAGACTGAGCTCAAAAGAGCTATTAATAGTTCCACATAAAATATAAATATATAAATAATTTGATTTTTTAGTTACCTCACTTCTAAAATAAACCTCAGTTCCTTGTTCAAAAGTGAACTTATAACTTCCATTTTATATTATTTAAGTGTCGGCTTTTATAGCTTCTATTGAGTAGTCGAAAAAGACTCTTCGTATTTATAATCAAACTTCAACTTATTTTTTTATATTTATATTAATAAATAAATAAACAAATATATACCTTTTTGCCACTTTTTCGCTAGAGACAGTATTCGATTAGAGTAAATCGAAATTTCGAAATGTCCATAACGGAAGCGAGTGAACTATTTTTGTGCTTCCCTTCCCTTTTTTGTATACAAAAATTTCAAAATATAGCGAATTTGTTCATTATTTTCACTCATTTTTGAACAGCTGTATTTTTTTTCAACTTCCGCGAATTTTTTTTTTTGGTTTGGTTTTGGTTAAATGAAGTTTAAAATCTCACCCTTCCAACACTATATGGTATGATACCTATTGACAAAATACAAAAAGACTTTTTCGACCACCAATACATAAAATATTATTTTTAAGCTCTCAGCAGGCTTACATTTAATATTATAAGTACATTTATATTTACCAAATAACTCATTTGTTTTATACATACAAACATTTTGATTTCGTTGGAAATAAAAATAGTCACGCAACACATCATTATATTTTGTTTCAGTTTAATATCTTTTACACTTTTTAAAAAGATTTTTACTAATAGTTATTTAAAAATTTACAACTTATTTACCTCATTTATATTTGTGGAAATGATTTAACCTCCTCTGAGTTATGAGTGTTAAGAGTTGCTTTCAGCTTATTCGCAGCTTCATTACATATTTTTCTATCAAACTCCTCTCAACCCAAATTGTTAAACTCTGTTCAAACACATTGTAGAATTCGGCAAACTAATGGCATCCACAAGTAACCATAAATATAAACGTTGCAAAATTCCACCAATAGCTTGTAAACCAACAGCGATATCTGTAAAAATAACGGTGTGTGATAATAACAGTGTGTGTATTCCTCTAATTCTCATTCAGCTCACACGCATTGCCATTTTCATGCAAGTTTTGTGCTTGGCTGTTATGCGGGCGTTGGCAACAGGTGTATGTTGCCACTGATGCAACAGCGCCAACTACAAATAGTGGCGTTCAAGCGCTTGGCCTGTTCATTAGAGCCACAATATCGTGTGTTGTTGTAATTTGTTGTTGCTTTTACAAATGCGTTTTTCAAAGTATCGGCTGAATTTTGTTCAATGCAATGTAATTATTTTATTAATTTTTGAAATATGCCGGTTTTCTTTTAATGATTTAATTACCTACCACTCTACGGATATATCTTTAACCTGTGATTTGATGGTATTAATATAAGAAACTATTTAATATGCATTTTCCTCCTGAAAAAAACGACAGCTCAGTTTTTTCTTGAATATCTTTCTAGAATCCATCAATCTTTCGGAGCGTTTTCGATTTTCTTTTATTTAAGTTTTCAAGAAAATAGTAGTCCAGAAACTAGTCATAAGGTTATGGTTAGGTTAAGGGGAAAATCATTACAGGGATCTCATTTGGACAGCTAAGTACGCTGATCCATTGTGGTATCTGAAAAACTCATATATACTAGAGCAAAAGAGCATTACAAATCGACGAAGGGCTTTGAGCCTCCCACAAATTTGTTGAGACGGTTAATTTCAGTTTCCACTATCTGTTCTAGTTTGCCGCAGGTAAGACTACCGAGATTCAAGCTTAATCGTGTAAAGGCTGGACAGTAGAGGAGAAGAGGCCTGGATGTTTCCACCTCTCCATACAACTTTGACAACTAGCGACCGACAAGATTTTAAGCCAGTGTCCAGTAAGAACTCCTATAATTGGGGCAAGATGAACTTTGTTCAGGGCAAGTAGTTCAGTAGATCTTTTGCCTTCCACTCAAGGCCAAAAGGCTCTCACAGTCACACAGGGAGTGATCGTAGGAAGAAGATGGCACGTGTCCTCACCAAAAATAGAACAAACGAGCCTATACTCGCAATACTAAGATTAATGGCCCACAAATTCACACTTAATGGGTCAATTTGCGTTGAAAGAAGCATTGGCCGCCAAAATAATATGGCGCTGACCTCTGGCACAGCATGAAGAGGCAAAAGCAAACATTAAAAACAAAAACTAAACAATAATAATAAGACCAAAAAAACGAGCAACAAAAACAGCGCAACTTAAAGCATTTGTATTAGGCAAAATTAATGACAATGACTTGTGGAACAAATGAGCAATGCCAGGCAAAAGCCATCACTCACAAAATGAGCGTTAATTGTTGTTGCCCGCTTTGTTTTTGTATTTTGCAGTTTTTTTCTTTTCCATTCAACTGTATGTATTATAGCGGTTGTTGGCGCTGCTTTGCGGTTGCTGATGTGCTAATCCATCACTATTAGACGCTCCAGCTGTAGCATTGCGCATGCGGATGAGCTTGCAGGCGAGTCGAGTTGTTTATGGAAATTTGCTTGAAATGCAGCAAGCGTCTAAGAATGCGGCAAAAACGCGCAACAACAACAACTACGTACTGCAATTGATAGTCATTTGTGCTGTGGAGTTCGTTGCACAGCAGAAATAGTAGAACAAGAAGAAGCAGCAATGGAAGAAGACAACAATAACAAAATAGATTTCATTCAAGGTTTTTTTGTTTTTGTTCAGCCAGCAAACGACCTTATGCTGCCGCTTCGTAGCTCATAAAATGCGCAGAATAAGAACACCGTTGTGGCGCTCGAGCGGCACTTTGCGGCCATAAAATGGTTGTTGCCAATAAAAAACGCAACGCTTGCGCAACGCTTTAGCCAATAGCAAATAAATTGCGGATAATTAATAAACACGGTACGTGTCATCGTCGTCGCCGCTGTCGCTGCGAGGTGGAGCGACCG
The DNA here is from genome assembly GCF_023373825.1 of Bactrocera dorsalis. Taxonomy (NCBI): domain Eukaryota; kingdom Metazoa; phylum Arthropoda; class Insecta; order Diptera; family Tephritidae; genus Bactrocera; species Bactrocera dorsalis. Next base: position 16,828,975 of record NC_064307.1, on the reverse strand, counting down.
TGCAAAATTGTGGCAGCGTGAAATTGTGCGCTGGAAAACGGAATACCAAGTACTGGGTAGCGTAAAAACCCCGTCGAACTTACAGTGCGCCGACTACCAGAAGAGTAATGCATACCTATGCTTGGTGCTCTGACAGAATTTATGAGCAATAAATTTGACTGCAGTTCTTAGTTAAAAGCAAACTACTAAGTGCAACACTCAAGCATAAATAAATTGTGGTGAACAAGAAAAACCCAAAGAAAGCACATCCTATTAGAAATTTACATTTGATGTCAGTATGATATTAGTAATAATTTGTAAGCATTATTTTTAATTTAAGCAATTTTGTGCTTTTGCAAGAAGGAAGTAAAAGCTGAGTAGTGGTAGACATGGGTTTAAAATATAATACAATTTTTTCATGAAAAAGAGTGTGAAATGATGCAAAGTTTTTGCTATACAAATTTTTTTATTTATTTTTATTTTTATTTTTTTTTAGATAAGTAATTTAAATAATTTTAATAACAAGAAAAAACATTAATTGCGGCTGCAGTGAACATGCGAGTATAATATTCTTCTAAAACAAACAAGTTTTCTATACAAGGACTTGATTTAGATAGATCAGTTTGTATGGCAGCTATATGTTATAGTGGCCCCATTTAAACTATATATTTGAGTATTGATTATAGCGCTACTTGGGAAAAATATTCTATGCCGAATTTTGTGAGATATCTCTTCATATTAAAAAGTTTTCTTTACAAGGGCTTGGTTTCGATCGATCAGTTTATATGGCAGCTATACGTTATCGTAGTCCGATCTAAAATATATTTACAAATATTATAGCACTACTAGGAAAAATATTCTATGCCAAATTTCGTGAAGATACGTCTTCATATTAAAAAGTTTTCCATACAAAAACTTCATTTTGATCGATCAGTTTGTATGGCAGCTATATGCTATAAGGCTCCGATATCGACAGTTCCGACAAATAAGCAGCTTCTTGTAGCAAAAACAATATGTGCGAAATTTCAGATCGATGTCTCCAAAACTGAAGGAATAGTTAACGTATATACTGCTGGAACTGGCTTCAGTAAAACCGGTTTAAATGCCTCACGAAAAATCCCAAATTTGTGTGGTATTTAGGCGGGTTGGGTACCCAAAAGACACCGCTTCATCTTAACGTCTAATCGGTCTAATAAGGTATAGCATAGATCCATAAATCGATAAGCAAAGGATTTATTCATCTTTAACTATGCTTGAGGAAGTCGATGAGAATAATTCCAAAAGCCAAATAGTACTGACTATAACCTTGTTGGACGACATTTAAATGTTTGGCCGCTTTAAATGATTTTTACCGGTCTACAACGATTAGTGAACTGCGGAATCGGCCTCAGGTGTATACTAATGTGCGGGATTTCTTTAGATACTAACTTATTCTAGATGAAAGGAAGATGAGATATTTAGAGATATTTAGTCCATGTTACAGTAAGTGTCGATTATTGGGAGCATATAAGCTATCATAATGTTGAGAGCTTTCCCAAGATCGTATTTCTATCGTTCCTTTTACCTCTTCTATAATTATAGAGGAATTGCTCTTAGAACGATTAAATTTTTTATTTACGTCGTTTGATACTTTCTGGCTTAAATTTCTTTGCTTAGTTCTTTGAAATCATCGGCAGAAGGGATCAAGGTTATGAGGTTAGGTATTTTTTATAATAGTCTTAGAAATTTGATAACGAGCGAAGAACGTTATTATGAAAACTGAGCTAATCAAATATAAATCGACTCCAATCTTTCGTTTGGATTCTTGATACTCGTAATAAGGGAATATACGAAAAGACTTAGCAAAGCGACAAGATCTCCGCTTTAAACAAGTCATTCGAGTCTGAAGGATAAATGAGTTGGAAGGCAGTTCAAACTAGCAAATTTATAAAAGAAAGCAAGCATTGATATGACAGGAAGATGTCGGATCTAAAAGCTTAAAAATTTACTTATGCTCATGACCACTGCTGCAGAGTCTACGGTGAGATTTCATTGTAACAATAACTTGGCACCGATAGTAAGGGAAAAAGTTTTTGTATTATGTGGCAGCCCAATGCTGAAAAAAAATACATCTGTAGATTTCTCAATAAAAAATATTCGATAAATTGTAGATATACATATTTTTTTCATAATGTCTAGATGCATTACAGCACTGTATGGAACTTAGACTGTATAACTTAGTGGCGCAAATTCTGTAAATTCACTTCCCTTTCGTCAAAGAAACTCTTACATACCTTTATCTCATATCTTACATAGCAGATCATTTTTAGGCACTTTGAGCTACAGAATTTAGTATATGTATTTAAAAATATTGAAATAATAAATATTTTACTTTTTGTAGTTCAGAAGATACATAGCATTTGCTTCATGGCGTAAGTTTTAAAAGCGTCGAAAAGAATCCCTCTTTGAGTCTCTTTCTAGCTATTAAGGTAAATCTGTACATTTTACGCTAAAACCTGTAATCAAATAAATCCATCAAGTTTTATTATACTTCTCCAGCATTTACTGTTATTTATTTCCGCATGTTAATACATAACCAATATTTGTAAAATTAACCAAAGACAGAGATTTTCATGTTTGTCTATTTGCATATAAATTAAGAGTAAAGAGTAAAAAAGGTAAAAAAAAAATGATTAACAAGCCAACTTAAGTGTGTAATTTTCACATTTAACCAGTTATTAATGCGAAGGCGGCAGCAATGCTAAACAAGCATGCATAAATACATAAACGTGGAAGTTGGTTGGAACAAAAAAGCTTGAGCGTAACCGGCGGCGCGGCTGGTCCCGCTGATGGCAACAAGTTTTCTGTGACAACATAATCGGCTTTGTGGTAATCAATTGTATGTTAAAGCACACACAGGTACACAGACAAACAATCAAACAATTGAAACAGCGTGCATAAAATGTTACAGGCAGACATAATTACATGCATGTTTGTATGTGTGTGTGTGTGCATGTTGGCTGGCACGTTTATGTCAGAGCAAGCGAGCACGATCAGATTTCAAGTTCATGGTCACAGCGTTCATTCAATTGTTTATACATACTTGTATATATGTGAACACTTGTAGGTTTATTTTTATGTCAGTAAGCTGTAATAAAATTGTGTG
>NC_064307.1:16733227-16825351 GCF_023373825.1 Bactrocera dorsalis | reverse complement strand
GTGTGTGGGAGTGTACTGAGATTTGGAGTCAAGAACGCTGAAGCCTATAAAAATTGGTTGCGCCGCGGGGTTTGCGAAAAATATAAACAAAAGACGAAATTTCATTAAAAACAAGCGCTTTTGATTATTTTGGAGTGGAGCTATAAAAAATGAGATCAGTTAGGGAATTATGTTTTTGAAAGCGATTTCGTGATTGGCGGTGAATAAAATTAAGCTTACTTAAAAAATAATTTCTTGATTTTATTTTTTAAACGCTTAATTTTAATTATTTTGTATAAAAAATGCCAAAATAAAAAATGCGCCTAAATGTAGGCAACAATTTTCTGCAGCAAAATATTTTTATTTCAACCAGCTCAATATTTTTTTTTCTAAATTATAATTTTTTGTTGTTGTTATTGGGTTTTGGATGATATTTGAATATGCGCCTAAATGTAGGCAACAACTTTTATTTCATTGCAATTCTCAGCAAAAAAAATCCTTTTTTTGAATCTTTCTAATACTCTTGAAGGCTCAAATCTTATTTACACGAAGTTTCATACACCAATTTGGACGCGGCATTGGGTTTTTCGCCTCTACGCCGAAATGTAGGCTACAGTTTTCGAAAGTTCTCCATATGTATACAATTGTTATCCTTTTTAGCCTGAAAATGACGAAAATATGTTACTATTTGGAGTTTATAAGTTACTTATCTAACGGTTAACCTCTATATGACCTTTATTCAGTTCTGAACATATTTTTGTTGTAGGAGCGTTAAGATATCAGTCTTATATATGGCCAAGGGTTAACTAAATCCTTTTAAACAGTTGAAGATTTAATTTTCTATTCTTCAGTCGAAATTATTATCTTTCAATATAAAAAGCAAACAGTTTGGCAGCCATATGGTTGCATTTTACGGTATTTCAGATCCCTTCAAATTGTTGGAATGCTTTCAGAAGAGCGACTTCTTTTTTTGATTTCGTTTAATGATCAAAGCCAGTAAAATAGTCCCAAATATGGACTAAAATTTACTATATGCTATTTGAGACGTTGCCTGATTTACAATAATTATATTTTCTACACTCTTAGGTCTTGATTGTATACTTGGGATTTCATAAAGTACAGCTTTTCTAAAAAATCAACTTGAAATCCCTCTAAGTTTCGACGATACATAAGAAATTTGCTTTCTAGAAAATACTAGAGTACCCGCTTCACTGTGGCTGATACATAGATTCCTACTACTACTACCATCTAATGATTTCTATTAGTTGGATTATAATTATTTAATGAGATATAGCATTATAATGTGAAGCAACTTGTTTTAGTTTACAAAAAAATGGATTATAAAGCATTTCGTGTGTTAATAAAGCATTGCTTTTTTGGGAAAATACTGTTGAATTTGGGGTCTGCACCAGGGAAATCCACCGTTGAAAAGATATTTGCTATGTTGAAAGCAGGCGAAATGAGTAAAGTAGGTGCCTCCAACAAAAACAACCAAAACAACGAACATTTGATTCTGAGAAGTGTTTAAGTGCTCTCTAATTGGAATAAAGCCGAATTTTTGCGTCGGTGATAGAAGCATAGCTCCATCATTTCCCACTGGAGTTCAATCGACAGTCAGTCTAGTATACTGCACATGATGAAGCGGTTCTGAGGCGTGGAAAGACGAAAAGGGCGGCTGGAAAATGCACGCTGGAGATGCACGTACTCAGCGCCTGATTATTGAGCCAGTTATAATCTATTACACTGCATATTTGGTTGCAGTTCTTTTCTTCTATTCCTAATACATAGCAATTGTATCAGTTTTGAGGACGAATCTGCTTAAAATTGTACGCATATATTCAATTGATTCTTACAAACATGAATTTTGAACAAATGCTAATGATTTAAAATATAATTTTTCTATTTATGAGTTGTATTGGATTCTAACATAAAGAGATAAAAGGTATCCTATGTCCTTACTCTGGCTCTAAGCTACCTCCCCACCAATTTTCAGCCAAATCGGTCCAGCCGTTCTTGAGTTATAAATAGTGTAACTAACACAACATTCTTTTATATATATAGATATAGATATAGAAATTTGCTTTATAGAAAATATTATTCAAGATTGACGCAAAAGAATTGATTGTTTTTAAAAAAATCTGCTAATGATGTAAAAATGCAAATACTTGTTTAATAATCCACAAGCCATTATAAATAAGCCAACAAACGAACGATTTCTCCGCAGGCTCAAAGGCACGTATGCATTTTGCAAGCTTGGTTAGCGTGCTACCGCATTTGTTGCGCTCGACGAAATGACAAACGTGTAGCAGCACTTGCCAGGGCAGCTGTCAACTCAAGTGCCCGCCAAGCTGTGGCAAATTAATTGAATGCTTTTGATTTCATTAAGCACTTTTTACACAAAATGTTTGCTTGAATAACTTGACAAACATATTTTTGCCTCGAGACTGACATCACCGACGCGTTTCTGAACAACAATAGCAAAATCACAAAGTTTCGCTAGAATAAACATTGTCAAGAATAGTAGAGTGGAGTTTCACTTTTGCGACGTTTGAGTTAATGACAAGCACTTCAGGTCTACATCTATTATCATAACCTAGCATGACACTTTTTATTGTGTTTTTTTTTTTTAATTTTTTGTTTGTTTTATTATTGTTGTTATAAATATAAATCAAAATGAACTTGTGCGTTTCTGTTTTCTTTGTTTTTTTTTCTTTTTGGAAAATAGCACTAGTTCTGACACTTAAGGCAAGAGTCTGCAGATTTTTACGACTTCCGCTGTCACTTTTGTAGCGCTCAAGGCCCATCAAGGGTACATCATTTATGATTTTAATTAAAATCGGTCTACAAATATACGCACACAGTTATATTTACACCATAGTTGGTGTTGTTTTGCATAAATTATAGCAAAATACATATTATATAATCAGCATTCCAGCTATTCTTCTGTGGCTCTTTTGTAATACATTTCAACTTGTTATATTTTGCTTTAATTTATTGTCACTTTTGTTGTAATTTATAGTGTGGTTGTTGCTATGATAATGAAGTTTATATTGTTCATGCTGCCCACCAGCTAAAAGAAGAAATAAATATAAAAAAATCATCAGACAAAAGTCTTTCAGTTTTGCTATTCTGTACTCTAAGTCGTCCATAAATCGGTTGCGCTTGAAAGAGTTCTGGTCTCGCTACAATGATCCGCAAGATGTTGCTGGTTTTCAGATAATGTGTAAGTTTTAGACATATATATAATGATATGCATGAGAGTTTGTAGTGATTAAAAGGTGCTACTGTGTATTTAAATTCGCAATTATGGATGTTAGGGTGGTTCATAAAGTATGTAATTAACAGTTTTTTTAGAATCGATTTTGCTATCGATAATAAAAAAATAATAAAGTTAACTTCGTCTGTAACATGAAAAAGTTTTCCATAAAAGAACTTGATTTTGATCGATCAGTTTGTATGGCAGCTATATGCTGTAGTTCGATCGGAATTTTTTTTCAGTGATTGTAGCGTGGTCTTGAATAATAATGTACCAAATTTCATGAAGAAATCTTTACAAATAAAAAAGTTTTTATTATGAAAACTTGATTTTCATCGTTCAATTTGTATGACAGCTATATGCTATAGTACCCGGATCGAAAAAATTTGTTCAGAGATTCTAGTGTTGTGTTCGAAAAATATCCATACAAAATTTCTGGAAGATAACTCGTTAAATAAAAAAGTTTTCCATACAAAGCCTTGATTTTGCTCATTTAGTGTCTATGACAGCTATATGCTATAGTAGTTCGATCTGAACATTATCTTCGGAGATTAAAGCATTGCCTTTCAAAACAACTCACGCTAAATTTCGTGAAGAAATCTTTGTAAATAAATATTTTTTCATATAAGAACTTGGTTTTGATCGTTCAATTTATACGGCCGCTATATCTTATAGTGTTCCGTTATCGACGATTTCGACAAGTAAGTAGCTTCTTGAGAAGAAAAAAGCATGTGCAAAATTTCAGATCGATATCTCAAAACTAAATGTCTAATTCACTAGTTTTTTCGATACTAATATGTCCTCGATTCGCTTATGTAGACCGGACTGCCATCAATATACTGAAGCTACCCACAATGGTAACATAAAGTGATAATTGTTTTCGTTCATATGTAACATTTTTTTATATGATTTATTCGATCATAATAGAATGTCCTTATGTTGAAATTTAGAAATTCTGCTTTAAAACCGTTCTACAACAATTATGAATGACCCTAATGTAATGTAATACTTGCCATTATTTATAGTTGTACTAAAGTAGTTGCACAATGTGTATTAAATCAAGAAAATTTCAGCAATTTTTTATATTCTTAGAATTATGACGGGTTTATTTATGGAACAACTTCCATAATGGGTTTTAGTTGTTTAATTAGGTGAACCCTCAAGTAGTCAAGTAGTTTTTACAATATGTTTGAAAATGGCTAAGAAGTTAATGTAGACAAGATGGTTTGGTTAGCTGTCAGAATATTGCTTGTTTGTAATAAAATTTCATACAAGTTTCTATCAAGTATTAGCCGGACATTAGTCTTCAAGTCTATTTGTGAAATCTTAAGTAATGCTTTTAATATTCTAAATCTTTACCGTGAGATTTCTATATAGTGGATAATTTGGAAAATATTTGTTATCAAACCATCGCTGATATGGAAATTGCAACACCATGAAAGTATTTCTGAGACGGAGGTAGGTTTCGAAGTATACCATTTCATCTAATCCGACTCGATCTGACAAAAAAAAAACTACATTTTCACTTACAAATCTTAATTGTCGCCTTCAAAATAAGCTACCGAGCCATCACATAGACAGCCAATGTTTAATCCAATTATTTTTACATTTGTTATAAGACACGGTTTTGGCTCTTTGCTTGGCACAAGTTTAGCACTGTTACGCTTCATACCGAGAACATTTAACAAAAGGTCTTGAGGCGATCCATAATAAAAGTTGTTGAGATCCTATTCTACACGTTGATGCCAGCACAACGATTTTTAAGCATTGTTTCTTTAACTTTTTCCATATTATTGTCATCAGATATATAGTATTATCGAATTTTTTAAAGTCCATATTAAAGCCTGATGCAGCTGGCATCCGGTAAGATGTGCAATGTTACAGCTTGAATAACGTTCGCACAATGTCCGGTTAGAACTATAACCATTAAAAGGTGGTTCTTGCTGAGAGCGATTAGTTCCCTAGTCCTTTTGCAATTTACCCTGGATCAGAAGGACTTTGAGACTGAACAGCTGCTGGTAGTTAAACAACGCTTGCTGAGCTGGTCTGAAGCGCTACAGTACAGCAATGAACCACAAGAAGCCAATGGAGCTTCAAGCCGTTTCCATTCCGCAGTTATAGAGACTGAATTACCTGTCCTTGAGCTTCATCAGTCTTACAGTTTCCTACAATACCGCTGCGGCGAACATCCAAACTAATGTGATCGAAAAATAGCTCGATGATAGAGATACGGAGGTTAGATATCTTTCACTAGTCTTGAGCGCACAGTCAGCGAAATCATGGTTAATATCGCTGCTCTATTATCAGACCGTAAACGTTGATCCATTCGTAAAAAAGGTTTACTTCTTCAGCGAATCCTTCCTTCCCATGCCTCCCTCGAAGGTATATGAGCAGAGAAGCGACAGCCAGGGCTGAGCTCGATGATTTGGTAATGCAAATATTTTGGAATGAGGTTAAAGTGTGCATTGATGCCGTGTGTCCAGACTCACAACCCTCTAAGTATCAAGATCCACTGAGTCTAAGGGCAGCTTTCGCGGTAATACACCTTGCGGCTAGATCTACCGGTGCTATATGCATCAATGCTTTCAATGCCATACTGCTTATTTTGCCAATGGCTTTCCTTCTGCTGTACAGGGCAACCGATGCTTTTCTAGTTATTTTCTCTAAGTTGGGTTTTCACGTGATCTTTATGTCTGGGGTGAGCCCTAGGGACTTAACTCTGTAAGCAGCCCAAAGATGTGTTGCTCCCATTAATGTTAGATGCGCTTCTGGTAGTTTATATCGTCTAGTGTACAACTACTTGGTTTTGCTAGGATTTCTGAAGAGGCAGCCCAGTTACATACGACGTTGAGGTACCCTGAGTTAGCTCGTATTCGGTATTCAGAAATTTCTCTCCATCAATGAGAGCTATGTCGTCCACGTAAGCAATCACCCGGCCGTTGACTTCCTCAAACTTTTTTAGAAGATCATTGGCAACCATGATCTAGAGAAGTGACGGTGTCCACTGACCGACCTTAGCAATAGCCATTCTGTGCTCTTCAAAGTCAATTTTTTGGAATGCTACCCCTTAAGGGGTTCTATACAGTTAGCATTTTAAATAATTCTGGAAAATTTTCTTTTTTTCGGCCTTCTAACTGTATATAACCCTTTAAGTGCAGATCAATCAATCTTTTTAACGCTTTCAGTAATAAAGAGGAGAGACTGATTTACAAGAGGAAAATGCGCTTGTTTCAAACATCACACTTGTACTTGAAACAAATGCTTTTTACTGTTTCACCTAATTTCCGTTTGCTTACATATTTCTTTTAATGTATGTATGTATGTATGACTTAGCAATAATATACTTTACACCTAAGTGCACATTCATTGTCAAGTCAAAGCCATTGCCGCTCACAATGTTGGCTCTGTCATCCGAAATATCGCCCACAAGCAGCTGGCGAAAATAATTTGTATGCAAATTCAGATTTACTTTTATATGTAAATTATATAGGTATATGAATGTATGTATATGTATGTGTGTATATATGCAAGAGCGCTCATTGTAAAACATAATTTATGCGCCAAACTGCTTTTATAGTAATTTATACAAGTAATTTGTTAACGTAAATTGCACATTAACACTGAAAAATGTTATTTTACACACAAGTGTATATACACTCATGTGTATGTGTGTATGTAAATTTGAGCACATAGAGATTCTCGTACCATCATGCCAGTGATTATAGTGTCAATTTTATCTGTAGTTACACTCATACATACGCTCAAGGTTTTTTAGATATGTGTAAATATATGAATATATTTATAGACATATATTTGTATTTATGTACATATATTTACAACCAAATGTAAGCATTTACAGGCACATAAATATGCATGCCGGTGATGAATCGCCATTCCAAGTATGTGCAGCACTTGTACCTCGTATGTATGTGTGTGTGTATTTATGTGCGCGTCAAGCTTAAAATGGCAGCCTTGGCCGCGAAGCCAGTGTTGCATGTTACCGCACAGTTAAATAAAAGTGAATGAGTAGTGGAAGAAAAGATAAAAAAAATAAGTTTATTTTGATGACTACTTGTGCTGTGCCGCGCAGCAGGTGTCGATAATGTTGAAAATGATTATGTTATTAAATATCTATAAATAATTTACTGCGCGTGGCGTATTTAATCACAATGTTTAAGGCTAAAATTGAAATTTAGTGAAATTATTAATTTAATTCACGTAAATGTGTTGATTATATGAATTAAGTGGATGGTTAGTAAAATTATCATTACGACTTTGGATGCTTAAAAAATGTAATAATTCCTGTAGAGTGTTGTTTTCGCAAATTCGTACATTTATAAGTAGGGTTGCGATTTTTTTGATTAAAAAATTTCTTGAATTAAAATTAAAATCGTATAAACTTTATAATAAGCTTTTGTTTACTTTATTTTTAATAACCTTATAATGAAAATCTAATTTTTTAACTTAAATAAATCTGAAAAATTTTATAATAATTTTTCTTCCAAAAATTTCTCGAAGAAAATTTTAAATGTTTATGGTTTTGTTAAACAAATTAAAATATTTTTTTATTGTTTTTTTAATACCTACACATACATAACCAAATTATTAAAAATATAGCTTTAACTTCAAAAAGATTCTATGATATTCAATCTTCACCTTATTTTTCAAGAAACTTCGTTGAGTAGCATTTAAATTAATTTGCAACAAAAGAAAACATGTTTTAAGTTTCTATAATAAATATTCACCACTACGAAAAAGGGAAGTAAATTTCCTCTCGTCGACATTTAATTATTATTTCTACCGCTTAATTTATCTTGTAAGCAGCTAATTATTCCACAACTTCTCAAGAAAACTTGACGACATTCCTCCATTAGAATATGAAAAAATAAATGTTAAATAAAATGTTGAAAAAACTGAGCTTTTACAAATTTATGCATTACAACGCGTGACTATAAAGAAAATAAAGAAAAAAAGGCAACATATAAGCATATGTTTAGCTGTAAACAGCGCGTACGTGCCACCAGCAAGTCGACTTTCAATGACCGCGAAGCATTCCGCAACACATTCATCGAATTGACACTTTTTTCAAGCTCCCGCTGTTCAACTTAATTAATTTTTCGCTATTTAACGGAGTATCAAGAAGAAAAATAATATTGTTTGTATGTGTGTGTTTGGAAAAAATTGACTGCAGGTATGCAGTACATGACGCTCAATGAATTAGAAATGTTTGCCAATTAAAAGTGCCTTTTAGAGCGCAGCGTTAATTGATTGAGAGAAGCAAAAAAAAAAAAAACAAAAAAAAAAGAAACGAAAACTGTTTCTGATGCAAAGTTGGAATGTGCAAAGATAGCACTATCGAGTATGCGATAACACACATACACACTCAAAAGCATAGAAATTCATTTAAAGCCAGAGAAGTGTCAGCTATGCGTGATGCTTCGCGCCAAAGGCGGTTCTCAAACACACTCACGTACACCAATCAATGCCCAACACGCTGAACTTGACATCAAATGCCGCATGTGTGACTATCGACTGTCAGCTGTCACAGCTGTTGAGCAGCAATTATTTAGCGCAATTTACAAAAATCACAAACATTTTCTATGACAGACTTTTCACTGCGATTATGCAACACAACCGCCACAATTGTCACAAATGACAAATACGCACACTTGTTGTTGTTGTTGTTGTTGCAATGTGATGCATCAGTGATGTCATAATTGTTTGTGCGCTCATTTAAGCACATTGTGCACTTAGACGCATTAGCACTTACTCATATCAGCTTATGCTAATAAGCCGCGCTTGACTTCATCTCCTGTCTTCTGGTCGTAATTCATTTGTTTATACAATTTAATTCGAGAGTTGACAATCCATAAATATGTTATATGTTGTTTTTTGTTGTAACGTAAATTAAGTGTAAAATAATTGCAACAGCAGGGCGTCAACACTTCGCTACGCCTTTGTGGCAGTGCTAATTTATACCCATGGCTGGTTGCAATCCGAGCGCCATTCAACTGTGTCGCTGGGTAATTTTGCACTTTTGCTGGTATGTGTGTGTGTGTTGTGTGCACAGAATATTAACTAAATTTGTGGTGTTCAAAAATATTTTAAGTAATGCTCAGACGTTGCTAATAAACTGTTGACATAAGTTTTTAGTGGAAACGGAAGTTTTTTAATTTTAATGATTTATATTTCATCACCTAAAATTCAAAATAAGTTAAAATCACTTTTCATAAACTTATAAGCGAAGGGAAAACGATATAATAGAAGCCTCATATTGAAACAAAATTTGAGTTTTCGTTATAAAATGGTTATATATTGTTTATATCTGATAGCGGAAGCTGAGAATTTTTGTACATATACAAGTACATATGAGCTGTAGCGATTCCCATTCACAGCAACGTACCGGTCTTGATCATCACGAAGTGAGGGACTGATTTGGGTCTTCCACAATTGATGCGCTAGTGGCAGCAATATTCTCGACACCAGGACCACTTCTTTGTATCACTGGAACGCCAACATTTTCTACTGTGCCTGTGAATTAAAAAATTTCCACTAGACGCTCAATTGTTGAAATTAAGTTGAACATAGGCTTCCTCAGTGGCACGCGGTCAATAGCCATGAGACTGTAAAGGTCTTACATCTCCTTACTTCTATGAAATATGGGTTAAACTGAGGCAAAAGTATATCAGTAGGATATTACAGGCGTGACTCTCTTCCATGGTGAGCATTGGATCTTTCAATAAAATTCTGCTCCAGCACATAAGGTGAAATATAACCAGAAGTGGCTTAAAAGCAATAGTCTTTGGTCCGAGCAACGTCGTCAATACTAATAGAAACTGCGCGTGCTGTTATCAATGGCCGAATCGTTATAGGGCATATTTGTAGGTATTCATTTCGAATAAAATTTTGTACATCGCTCAGATTGACTCTTATGTATAATCCACTGCTAGACGAAAAACTTCTGGGGTTGGATGTCAGCTATCGGTAAAAACTGAACCACAAATTTACTTAGGTGTTTGATTTTTATTTCCGCTCTAACATCTGGCTGTCTAATCCGGGGTGTATTTGTATGGAAAAGGTTGGACATTCATTAGCATCTCACCTTCTTTTGAACAGATGATTCAGCTGGTATCCAGTATTGAACCACAAGAAGCCGAAGGAGCTCTTACCCGTTCGCATTCCGTAGTTATTGAGACTGATGTACCTGTCCAAGTACACTTAAATCATAACTTTTTTTTTTCAAATTGAGCTAGGGTACAAATTATTGATTCGAATTAAATTCTTTTCAATATGCAAAGTGTTGGACATTTTCTAACATTTAAATATTTGTTGTTTAAGTAATAATTATTTATATATGAATAATATTAATTATTTTCCTGTATTAACTAATTATAATAAAAAATATACAACTACACAGATTTTCCACACTTTTAGCAACAACTTCACACTCATTTCTAATTAAATCTCGAATTGCACATCTTATCTTGCAGTTCACACAATCCACATACGCGCTGGTCACGTGCCTCATTTCAATTTGCTCGGCGATACGTGTCGATTTCAATACGAACAAGGGTCCCATTGTGCCGCTAACACCACGTACAACGGTACGTCCGCTGCCGCCGTTCCGTGAGCCCGCGCCCGTCTGGGAGGATCAAAGCAATGATATACCGAACCCGAATCCATACACGTAAGTGTTATTACAAAAGACTTAAGGCACGAACTCGTTTAAATGATTAATGTTTATTACCGCTATAAAGTGACAATATTAATTGTGTCGACTTGATGAAATATTGTTTTATATACATGTTTTGTTTTTTTGAGTGTTTTGAAATAAAGCATAATAATGGCAATGCTGGTGAAATAATGTACAATTATTATTGTTTTTTATGTTACCAAGCAGTATGAAAGTGCAAAGATATTTTAAATTTTTTATATCAATTCCATCATCAGTATGTGTGGTGCACTAAGGCACTTAACGGCACTTAACGCCATCAGGCACATAGTGCCCGTAAACCCCGTCGGAAGGTGTATGGTTGCGAAAGTTGCTATCAGGCTCAGAGAATCTGGGTTTCTAAAAGAACACGTGTCTGACCACTCGAAAATCCTCACTCACTTAACTTCATACCGGATCCCTTGGATCATGGAGTCACTAAACCAAACTCTAGCGGCTTCTTCTTTGCCCATATACGGCCGAGAGTGTTGTGGGTGGGAAGAAGCCATTGGAGGAGAGGGGCAGTGAGCTTGTTTACGGATGAGTCAAAACTTGGGGGGAAGGCTTTACTGTCAGGAGCTCTCTATCCACTCCAGTTTCAGATTTCCTGACTATTGCATTGCCTTCCAAGTCGAGGTTTCAGGCATTAAGCTACCAGTACATTTATTGCTTCGGATTCAGCATCCTTCAGAGAAGTTACCATCTACTCAGATAGCAGGACGACAATACTAACTTTGAACTCATTAACGGTGCATTCTTGGTTGGTCAAGGAATGCCTAACCTCGCTATCAATAGCATCGAGTGTCTTTATGATAAGACTGTTATGGATGGCAGATCACAGCGAAATCGCTGGAAATTGTAAAGCTGATGAGCTATCAAGAAAAGGTACCCTAGAACCGCTATCGGTAGAATCGGTGCTACTGTATCCTGTATCGATCGTAAAATATCTAGTGATCTCTTCTGGCCTCAGTAAGGCTAGCCTCTCCTTAATTGTGGTGATTTTAACAGGCCATTGCCCAATGGGGGCCAACGGCAGTAAGGCTGGGAATCCTACCAGACGCCATCTGCAGAAGCTGTATGGAAGAAGATGAGGTGGAAACAACTCAACACTTCCTTCTTGACTGTCCCGCGTTTGGGAGGTCAAGATTGGGAGCGCATGCCTTTAGACATCCCACCGAATAGGCAAGAGTGGAAATTAAGCCCCTTTGCAATTTTGTATTGGCTACTAAGCGTGTTTCAAATTTATAAGTTCAAACATAGGAGTTCTTCTTTTCTATGGCCTCACAAAGGACTATGAATATATCGCAGACCACGTGCGATCTCTCTAGATCAGCCATCTAACCGAACCTAACCCATATCAATTCCAGTAAATTCTCTGGAATCGCTGAAAGTTTGGCAACAAAGATGCTTCAACCTTAGTTTTGGCAGATGCTGAAAAGAGCAGAAGACAGTGTTTAGATGCTTCCCTCTCATATTCTTAAAAGCAATATTGACAATTTTAGTCCATCAAAATTTTTAGCCTTGATAAAAGCAAGTATTTCAGCAGATCGACTCGAGGCCCATAGATCCAATCAGAACGCTTTTTTCATTCTCGAATCTTGACGGAATTTGGGCAGTATGCTCTTGCTTGGAAACTCCTCTTTATGTTTTCAACGATTCCGCTATGATCATGCTTCCAAGGAAATCTGAGTAGCTAATGATAGTGAGGTCATTCTTTAATAGCTTTGAGCTCAAAGTCAGCGACCACAAAGCCTATATAACAGCCCTGCTATTGGTGTAAATGCATATCTCCCTAAAAGAAGCCGCACTTCGTTGAAGTATATCTATGTATTACTACCTTAATAGCTACCACTCCTTCTTAAAAGATAATAAGTGGTCTGCCAGTCTTAAGTGAGAGTTGATTGAGGGCTGCAGATAGAAGACTTCCACGTCAATCTTCCGCTTTAGTTTCGATCTATCCGTGAAAAAAGCTCGCTGCATCTCTATTTCAAATACTCTAGCCTGACCACATATGGCTCGTAGGTAAGTGCGCAGAAAACATGCCACAAGGAGAAGGTTCTTGACGCAGTGGCCTGAGTTGACAGAAATGATTGAAATTATACTCTCTGAGAACTTTGATGTAACTGATTTCTCAGAGTCTGATAGCAATCTGTGCAGCAATGCTATGACCACGGGTGATATGTGAAAAATGACATTACGTACCATCGTAGGTACTTTACATAGTGTACACCTTATGCCAATGAGATCCGCTCTTGAATATGCTTTAGCTGTAGCCTTATTGAACGTCATTCACTAAAATATTAGCTAAACAACTGTTTCTTGAAACCAAAGCACAACAATATATATTTTTTTCGAAAATATTTGAAGTCAGATGGTAACAATACCTTTTTTACACACTTCATATAAATAATACTATCTTTAGTTGGCTTAAAATTATTATAATTTATCTACTTTAATATATAAATAAATGTGGCAACCCTTTTTATGCCACCACTTGCTTATAATTCAAATTTTGGAGTAATATAAATTTTAATAAATTATCAATATATGATTTATATTATTGCAAATGATTTAAGACGTTGCAGCTTATTTATTAATAATATATAATATAACTGGCTTAACTGTATTTTAACTTTCGACAGTCTTCCACTCAGTAAATTCATTTTAAAATCATACAAAATTCTCTAAGCCATTTACCACTGACCATTGTAAGCAAATAAATACACCTCCGCCTTTGGTAAAGTAAATAAATGTTGAGAAAGAGAGCATTATTTAAAAATACCGTTATTTTCCACTATCCTCTGTACTATCATAAAATTTTATAGTTTAATTTAGCAGCGCATAATTTCTAACTGTAAACCGTTTTGCTATCTTTCAGCTACATTTTACCGCCACCGTCGCGACCGCGTACAACCGGCAATAATGCTGGCAACGCCGGTCAAAGGCCACTGCACTACTATGGCAACCTCTTGCTGCCCTCCAACGAGAATGCCTTCACCCAGCAGGGCAGTACGAATGTGGGCGGCGGTAGCTTGGCAGCGAAATATATACCGAATGTCGGTATACGGTATACAGCGGTGGTGGCGCCTACCTACAACAGCAATAACAACTACAATAACCAACATCACAACTACAATAACAACAATCAAGCCAGTCGCAATAACGGTGGCGGCAATTACTTCGACGTGAACAATAAATTGCATGGCAAATACTATAATGCCAAAACGAAAAAGTACAAGGCATACGAGAAGGTCAAATACGTGCCACAAAACTATGTAAGAATCTATTATTATAAATAAAGTAACAATTTACGACATTGTAATATTTAATATTGATTATTTTTTTTTGTCATGTTTTTTTTTTGTGTTGTAGTAGTAGTAGTGTTATTTGTAAGTAGTAAATAGTGAGGAGTTTGAGGTTAGGGAGAAAAATTTTTATGTGATTTTTGTTGAACATTTTTGAAGAAATTTTTATAAAATAAGATTTTTGCTAAAATGTTTTTTTTTTAATTAGTTTAATTAACACGAAACCTTTAATTTTGAAAAAGTTAGTTTAAAGCGTTGTTGTAATACACTCTTTGTTTATGAACCAAATCACCACACACGCACACATTTTAACACTCACTCCTTCCATTGCTCATTTAAGGGGTTATATCCGCTAGCAAGTCAGAAAACGGGGTTTTCGAAAATTTTTTTGTTTGAAGTGGCATAAAACATGAAAAAATGTTCACTTCGGTTGCAGCGAAGATATAATAACCTTCATATGTGCATTTATTTTAGCAAAATTCTTTAAAAAAAATCTTTATTTTGATTTTGTCCGATCAGTTAGTATGGCAGCTATACGCTATAGCACTCCAATCTGAACAATTTTTTCAGAGATTTCATCATTGCTTTAGAAAATAATTCATGCCAAATTTCGTGGAAATATCTTGCCAAATAAAAAAGTTTCCCATATAAGGACTTTATTCTCAACGGCCTGTTTATATGAGAGCTATATACTATAGCAGCCCGATCTGAACAATTTCCTCGGAGAATGTAGCCTTGACTTGGGCAATAATTTGTAAAAAAATTCGTGGAGATATTTAGTCAAACAGAAAAGTTGTCCATACAAGGACTTGATTTTCAACGTTCAGTTTATATGACAGCTATATACTATAGTAGTCCGATCTGAACAATTTCTTCGGAAAATGTGGTGTTTGCTTATTAAATAATTTGTAACAAATTTTGTGAAGATATTTTGTTAAATAAAAAAGTTTTCCGTGCGAGGACTGGACTTTGATCGGTTCGTTTATATGGCAGCTATATGCTATAGTAGTCCGATCTTAACAATTTCTTTGGAGATTCTATAGTTGCTTGGAATAATAATCGGTGCTGAATTTCCAGAAGATATACCATCAAATAAAAAAGTTTTCCATACAAGGTCGTGTATTTGATCCTTTAGTTTGTATGGCAGCTTATGGTATAGTGGTCTGATATCAGCGGTTTAAGCAAATAAGCAGTTTCTTTAGGAGAAAAGGGCATGCGTAAAATTTCATATCGATATCTCAAAAAATTTAAAAATTTGAGAGCTGATTAGACTAATTTTGCAAATACACTGATTAACTTGAAATTTTTAGGGAATAATCTCAAATGCATATATGTACATTCAATATATTGCAAATATAAAATTTGATATTTTGAATTTCACTAGTGAATTTAACCCCTCAAAATTCTTTAGACACCAACTTTTATAGTTTTATATCCAGCATCGCTTCATCTACTCACACCACTCATTACCTTTTCATTACAGTATCCACTCTCTGCATTGGCACTACCCATCGAAAAACCTTACACAAACGCATTCAATCAAGAACAGTTGATACGCACACAACAGTTGCCACAAATTGCGGCACCAAACGCCTTTCGGCCAGTTGAAAAGGCAGCAAACGAAGCGCAACCACACAGCGCAGCATCAACACGGCAAAATACCGTTAGCGCAGTCGCAGCAACACCTTTAGCTGCCAACACAGCTGCCACACAAGCCAAGTGGGCGCATGAAAAAGATCAGCCGCTGTTGAAAGCCAAGTCCCTCCTCGATTCCAGCAAAGCACAAGCGCAGCTACCAATTACAACAACAGCAACAACCACGAAAATAAACACAACTGGAGGTCAACAGGCGAACGCCATCTCGAGTGCGAAGAGCAGGTGAACGTGTAATATAGCAACATTACAGCAACAAAAATACAAATTAATTTGAAGAAAAAAATTTTCAAACGCATTTACACCAACAAAAAACAAAAAATTACTTCAAATTTACAAATCATCAGTTACTTTGAAATATAAATTTACTGTTATATAACCGAATTGCAATATTTTTTGTTGCATTTTGTAAACTCTGCCAACTGCCTGTCATTGTGCGCTGCATTTGAGGCGCCCAATGAAGATTAACTAAATTTTAGCTGTTACCACATGATCAATGTCCCTTTTGTGTTCCATTATTTTATTAATTTTTGCCTTGCCATAAGAAAGCGACAACGAAAATTCATAATTATTGTAATATTTTTTAACTCAAACTGTATTGTTGGTAGCGCACAATACACCGTTATATGAAATTACATAAATATAATATTATATATAAAAAAAAATTAGAAAACAAACACTGTGTACCAATTGTAATCGTACTAGTAAATACGAATGCTAAAAATAAACGAATGCTTTTTTTATGAAAAGTAATTGTAAATAAATAATAATATATAAATAAGAAAACGAGCAATAAAACTGAATAAATATATACTTTTACAAAAGTTAGTAGTTTTAATTAACAAAAAAAAAAAAAAAATTTACGAGGTTGGAGTCCTCAATAATCTAGTAATCTATTTCATAGTGGTTCGACAATACTGCTCCAGGAAAATCAACGTTCCAGGCTTGGTAAGTTTAGGCGTGATGAAATGAGTACCGAAGATGGGAATGCAGTGGACGCCCAAAAAGAGGCTGTTACCAGTGGAAACATAAATAAAACCCAACAATTATTTTTAAGGACCATATATTTTAATTGTATGCAATAGTAAGCACTCTAAAGATAGCAATTGAAGGTGTATCATTCTCGAATATGAGCAACGACGAGTTGATGATTCAGAGCAACTATTCAGGCATAATAAACTCAAGTTTTTTGGGTCGATATGTGACAATGGATGAAACATGGCATTTCACTTCGAAATTCAATCGACAATCCGCCGAGCGGACTGCACACGATGAAGCCGCTCCAAAGCGTGGAAGAACGCAACAGTCGGCTTATGAGTTATGGTCGGCTTTTATTGATTACCCTGAAAAAGGAACGACCATAAATAGCGACTATTACTTAGCATTATTGGATCGTTTGAAGGAAATCACCGAAAAACGGCCACATTGGAAGAAAAATAATGTGTAATAAAAACGATGGTAAAAGTCAGTAAATTGGGCTTCGTATTGCTTCCGCATCTACCGTATTCTCCAGACTTGTCCCTTGGCGACAATATCCTGTTATCAGACCTCAAAAGATTACTCACTGGCAAGGAAAAATCATTAAATGAAGATGTGATCGTCGAAACTAAGGCCTTTTTTGAAACAAAGGACAAATCGTACATCAAAAATGGTATCGAATAGTTGGAGGATGGCTATATTTATTATATCACCTTTGAAGGGATTTGCCAAAATAATAAGTTTTCTATGCCGGACCGGGGACTTGTTAGACTGTTATGTACAATGTTTTCTGAATCCAAGGTAAAAATTCTTATAGTCGGATATTAGCTATCGAAAATGATTTTATCTCATGTTCGATCAAGCTCTTTTTGGAGCAGACAAAATTTTCAATATTACCGCAAAAATCCCAATTGAATATTTTCCACCCAAATAATTCTAATCATGTAGTAACTTGATGGTAGAGATAAGGATTTTAGACATCCCTTCACGTACTATCGGAGTGGATAATCACCACGGTGCCTTTGATTGAATTTATTAATAATGGTTAAGATGGTATTGGCCAACTTATTTAGGTGGGTGGGTTTTCAGAGGCTAAAAATAAGCGTATTTTCATCATTTTTTTTTAATATATGCAATCATATATGTCATTCAAACAATTCAGCATATCGAAGGTACATATTTAAAGACTATTTTGTGAAATTTTCATGAAAAATTCTGAAAACTCATCTCCCGTGACGTCTCAAAAAATAGTCATCTTGCCGTGGACGTCATAACTCATAATTGGATTATCTAAAATCAAAAAGCCAAAAATATTTCGTTAGTACAGTAGAATCCCGATTATCCGGATCAAATAAAACCAGGGGTATTCCGTATAATCGAAAATCCGGATAATCGATTTCAAAGCAAATCAAACAATATTTAAATTACATATAATAAAGTTTTATTATGTAATAAGTTTAACAAGTGTAGTCTAGATAATATGTACGATATATAAAAACCGACCTATAGCGATAAATAATGTATTACATAATGCCTATGTAGTTTAAAATTTTGGTTGGAAATAACTTGTTATTGGTCTTTGACGTAAAGAATCACATAGTTTCATTGCGGCCAAGCCCCTGATGCGTTTCAGTTGTAACAACTAAATGGGATTTGATTGATTTTAGAGCCGAGACGAATGAGTCCGGATAATCGGATATTCGGATAATCGATGTTCGGATAATCGGGATTCTACTGTACCTACATAAATCTCTTTATTGAACGAAGAAAAAAAATAATATTGAAATTTGAATTTTTGACAGGCTTAAAAAAATAACGCATTTTTTGGTTAAATTTTCGCCATATTTTGGCTCAAAAATAATATTTATTATAAACAAAAAAAATGGTAGTTCATTAAGTAGATAATGTTATTCCAAATATGTGTGCAAAATTTTGAGCCAAATCGGTTTATAACTTTTCGAGAAATCGAGTCCACCGACTTAAAAAATAGAGTTCTGAGATAAATACTTTTAAAGTTTTCTCTTAGAAATTTTACTCAGATCGATTGAAATTTTAAGAGCATATTTTAAACATATTGCACTATTTAATAAGACAAAAAAAGCAAAATCGATTTCTCGAAATTTTCAAATCCACCTAACCCCTTAAGGTAAAAGCATAACTAAGATTTTTTAATTTCACATCTTTACTACTAAGTATTCCCGCTTTCCCCTTATTTTTTTTAGTGTATTATCTTCATAGTTTTTAGGTAAAAACAAGTAAGTTATAGCTTAAATAATCTTTAAGTAATGAATATATTTACGCCTGACTATACGAGTATGTGTGCAAGACCATGAATGCAGTTAATGTTAAAGTAGCTTCAAAATAGCGAAGGTAATAAACAAAAGAATTCGCGTGTCACAGAGTGCTTAAAACCAAAAGTTTTTTAATTAGTTGTTAAGCTGTACATTAGTAAGTGTTTAACGAGTTTCAATGCCTCGGGACATTGAACTTAACTTCTGCAACTTCTGAGCATAAGTTTCACTTTTTGCAAAATCTTCTTCTGTCATAAATGGCTTTAAATAAACATAAGTACACATACTAAAAAATGTTTAAAAAATACTCACATTAAGTATTTAAGATATTAGAAATATGTCAGAAACTTCTTCAATATTTTTTATGTTTTTAATGTATGCAAACTCTCAATTTCTGCTGCTTTTAGTTATGCAAAAGAAAAAAATATTTAAATATCAATTATACACACTTACTATTTATATTTTTTATTATGTGCAAAAAATGCTATAAAAACTACTATTTGTTGGTGTCTACATGAAAGGTTGAAGAAATAAGGCTGTTGGTTTACTTAGTCACTAATTAAGGCGGTGAGTTAATGAAAAGTGGCCATAAATGGTTTAAGTTGCTCTTTAACCTTTTTATAATTATAGTTGCGTTGACTTGTTAGCAGTTTTCTTTGGTTGACGTTTTACACTAAGCTATCATTTAAGATAATATAGAGTATGCGGAATAAATATATAGCACTTGTGGTTACAAATAATTTTAGTTGTGAGGTGATATTGATAAAAGCCGTTTTATGTTACATTTTCGAAAAAAGAATTTGCAAAAATAATATAGATTTGATTTAGAAAAAACAATAGTTTGGTGTAGTATGTGGCCCGATGTAATCATCGGTCCTAATTTCTTCAAAAATGATAACGGTGTGAACGTAACTGTCAGTGGCGACCGTTATCGCGCCATGATTACCGAGCATTTGATGCCTGAAATTGAAGCTCGTGATCACGGCGACAATTGGTTTCAACAAGACGGCGCCACAGATAATTTCACGTTTTGTGCCGGACGATTGGCCACCAAGGTAGTGTGATATCACATTGCTAGACTTCTTCCTGTGGGAATATGTAAAGTCTAAAGTCTATGCGGATAATCCCGCTTCGATTCAGGCCTTGTAGAAAAACATCGCGAGTGTCATTCGCCAGTTACCAGTCGATATGCCCGAATGAGTCATCGAAAATTTAACTCAACGGATGAACCACCTGAGACGTAGCCACGGCCAACATTTGAAAGCGAGAGTCTTCAAAAATAAAATACCAAAGAATGTTCTTTAGAAAAATAATAAACATTTCCAATTTCAATTTCAATTAGAATTTTCTGAGTTTTTCTTTTAAAAAGGTAAGGAACCTCGAAACGAAGCAACATTTAATTGATGCCTACGAAGCGAAGTCAGGTTGTCCGAGTTGAAACAGTTTCAAAGGAGCTGTGTCAAAATTTTTAGGAATTAACAAAGCTGACAACTACTAATACAAAAAGCTAAGTGAGAATATGCTAAAAAATTTAAGGCCATGGGCTGCAAGATGTCATTAAAAGTTCATATGCTGCATGCTCATTTAGATAAATTTGAAAAAAAAAAAAATGGAAGCGTATACAGAAGGGCGCGGATAACTTTTTCACCAGGACATTTTGAGCTTTGAACAACGTAATCAAGCCCAATACAATGAAAACATGGTAGGAGACTATATTTGTGGTTATTGAGAGAAAGTATTTACGAACATAAAAGATCATCATCAGTCTCGTTTGTGTGCCTGGTCACAGCGGTATCACTGGTAATTGCAAAGCCGTTGAGATAGCCAGAGTGGGCACTCTTGCCTCGGTACTACGGAATGGGACAGAATTGCATCTCCATTGGTGTCGCGCTTTCTGGTACTGAACTAATAAAATTCGGTTACGCTTAGTAGGTGCTGGTCCATTTTCTGTGCGACTTAGAGATCCATCTGACCCAGAGTAGAACGCAAAAAATCTACTAAACTATTTAGGTGCTCTTATGGGACACTGTAAAATAAGCATGAATGCGATAAGGCTTAAAAACTTGAGGGACGCTAGTAGCCAAATTTGTATGGAGGAGGAAGAGGTGGAAACATCCAGTCACATTCTCCTCCATTATCCATTCTTTGCAAGATTGAGGCTGAAACATCTCGATATTCATACCTTCGGTGAACCAAAAGACATAGCCATTAGTTTCGGCTATGTCTTTTGGTTCGCTGAAGGTAATTTAGTCATCCTATCAAGTTTGTAACAGGCTTAAAGCGCTTTGTCCATCTGTAGAGGTCTTATAATCCACAATTTTTTGTAGGAGTTAATAGGCATCCCAACGGATCGGCGTTCTAAACTGTTCAAGTGAGATCGCTCTTTGATCGACCTTTTAACCTAATCTATACGTGGTTTACTTATTATGAATATGGATATATGTATCTTTATTTAAGTATTTTCTATAAAAAACGGGATATGTTTAAGTTCGGAGATGAATTTGAGGTTATACCTAGATGACATTTTCTAACCTCGACTTGCCATATTATTTATTTTAATTACACGAAATCATGAATCATATGAAAATTGGAATTTCCCAGCCTATAATAACAGGTCAATTCTAAATTTTTTAAGGTTTTATGCCTTAAAATAAATAACTTGAATAATGTCTGTAAGTTTTTTAATAAAACAAAAATCTACATTCTATATATAGAATATTATATTAATTTGTTTGATGAGCATGTTTCACAAAGTTAAGATTTTATCATTTCCTATTTAAATCTGATTGGATTTTTGTTCAGATACCAGTTCGCAGATCTTGAACTCATTATGGCAGAAAATTGCAAAGGCTTGGAACTTCTTCGTTTTCTGTTAGACTTCCTACAATTTTTTGGGTCTTGTTTCCAACTTCAAAATTTAAAATTCTTAAAAAGTTAATAATTGGAAATGGTAAAGCGTCTTTATTAGTACGAGTATATTATAAAAATATTAATTCTTTAGAATTTTAGCACATATTCGCTCCTCTCATGTCTATTGCATATTACCGCATACTCCCTCAATTGATAAAAGCCACTGGTTGGGCATGTTGTATGGGTTCCTTCGGTTGTTTTTGTTCTAATCGAATCAGTTGACGTGTGCTGCTCGCTGCCGTACGCGTGCGTACAGTGGCACGAAAGCCGCCATTACCATCCACCATATAGTAGACACTGCGCACATTACCGTTGGGCTCCAACAAACCATACTCGCCAGTGACACTCATGCCGTGGCGCTCTTCACGGTGATGCAAATGCACCATGGACTCCGGATGATCGATGTAGTAGTGATACGCGTATTTTACCTAAAAACGCAAGCAAACTAAAGTATTACTAACACACACGAATAAAAACAAGTAATTAGCTGAAATGTAATTATGTGGGAACTCGTTTGCATTTCAAGTCTGCTGTGTGTCAAGTTGCCAGTGTCTTCGATAATTTGATGTGAAGTCTTCAATTTTACCCCACATTTGCCACCTTGGCCGCAAACTCATTTGCATACGGAGATAAATCTCTTTCATTTTCTTCACGCGCAATTTCGATGGCATGCTGCGCAGTAAATCGCCGTCACATTAGCTCACCTCTTTTCGCTTTTAATTACGCCAACAATTTATTATTTAATTTAACTGCTTTCATGGATGCGCTTATTGGGCAGCGCGTGAGACTTACCTCATCGTTGTTGTGCTGATTTTTGTAATCTGCAGAAAACTCTGTAAAAAGCGTTGAGCCCTGCTGGGGTTGAGCGCTTGCATGGGGCAACAAATTCGCAGCTAATTGAAGACATGTGATGATGGCAAGGAAATCGAACATTTTCATGGTCTGCAAATTAGGAAATTACGCAAATTTGTATGAGTGTATGTTTGTAAAGTGTGAGAAAAATGTTGGCTAATGAATTGAAAATAAATTGTTGCATGATTTGAATAAAATAATTATTAATTAAATGAGATTTTTAATTAAGCTTAAAAAGTGTTAAAAATGACCTGGTATTTTTTTGTTTGAAATACATAGTACCCGAAAATTGTAAATCAAACGTAAAATATTTAATTAATAATCAATATTTACTTCTTCGCCTACAAAGTAATCCCCACAAGATGTAATACACTTATATACAGATGACAATGATTTTCGAGTCCTCGAAACACTTTTCATAAGCACTTATCGAGAGGGTCTTCAGCTCCTTCAGAGAATTTTATTTGATCTATTCGATCGACTAAAAACGGGTTCTACAGAGCGGCAATTTCAGTTTGGAAAACGAGAAAAAATCACACAGAGCCATATGTGGTGAATGCGGTTATTGATCGATGGTATTCATAGCGTTTTTAGCTTTAAATTCGGACTGAATCGTGGCTTGATGCGATGATGCATTATTATCATGTAACATCCATGAATTGTTTTCCACTGTTCTGGCAGTTTTCGATGGATGTTCTCACGAAAATGCCTTAATACGACCAAATAGAACTCGATATTGACCCTCTGTCCCTCCGGAACAAATTCATATTGCACTAAATCACGAACACTTAACTGATAACCCCAATTCTCATCGACAGTTATAATACTCTCCATGAATGTGGAATTGGAATTCGCAAGATCAAGCATGTCCAAAGAGAACTGTTCATGATACTTTTTTTGAAAAAAATTCAGAAGTATCGGAACGAGTCGAAAAAGTACGCGTTTCTTACCAAAAATATCCAATAAAACCAGTCGAACGGACTTGCTTTAGTTGTTGAGCTTTTCATCTCTCTAACACTTGCTTCAAGATTACTTATTACTAAATTACTTGCTTATAGTTTCTCATAATCCTCTTGAGGAGGGTCTTAAGGATTTATAAAAGATCAATATCTTAATTTTGGACGGTCAGTTTATATCGATGTTATATGCTATAGTGTGTGATAGTTTTTCCGACAAATGAGCAGCATCTCGGGAAGAAGAGAACGTGAACAAAATTTCAGATCGGTATCTCAAAAAATTGACGAACTTCTTCGTGTATATACTGACAGACGGACACGATTACATCGATCATATTGATCAATTATATGTATATTTTATAGTGCCTCGGGCATATGCTTCTGAACGTTCGAAACTTCGTAGCGAACTTAATATATCCCGTTTACTATATAATAATTTGTAGTAGTGAAAACATGCCACACTTAAGTTTATCCGAAATTTGTATTAATGTTGTAATTTATAAGGATTTAAACCGTGTGAAATATATCGAGGTCTATGCAAAATCTTACAAAAGTAATACAGTCTCGGAGATCAGCATAATTAACAAAGTACTGTTTCATTAGCCATATTAATGTAATTTGAAATATACTCAGCTCAATACCGGCAACTGCGAATAATTTATAATGTGAAACAAAAGCATCCAATATATTGACGAAGCTTCAATTTCAGCCAATTCAAAGCCGAATCATTTAACAAGATGTTTCAACCTCAGTCCGACAAAATTTCGTCATGTTTAAGCCGAAATGTCGCTTTTTAAAGTAAAGTTCG
Organism: Bactrocera dorsalis; assembly: GCF_023373825.1. Classification (NCBI taxonomy): domain Eukaryota; kingdom Metazoa; phylum Arthropoda; class Insecta; order Diptera; family Tephritidae; genus Bactrocera; species Bactrocera dorsalis. The sequence continues at coordinate 16,800,652 of NC_064307.1, read as the reverse complement.
TGCATTATGACTCAAGAAATTAGTAAAGGGTGATTTTTTAAGAGCTTGATAACTTTTTAAAAAAAAAAAACGCATAAAATTTGCAATCATTTTCTCATCGGTTCTTTATTTGAAACGTTAGATTGGTTCATGACATTTACTTTTTGAAGATAATTTCATTTAAATGTTGACCGCGGCTGCGTCTTAGGTGGTCCATTCGGAAAGTCCAATTTTGGGCAACTTTTTCGAGCATTTCGGCCGGAATAGCCCGAATTTCTTCGGAAATGTTGTCTTCCAAAGCTGGAATAGTTGCTGGCTTATTTCTGTAGACTTTAGACTTGACGTAGCCCCACAAAAAATAGTCTAAAGGCGTTAAATCGCATGATCTTGGTGGCCAACTTACGGGTCCATTTCTTGAGATGAATTGTTGTCCGAAGTTTTCCCGCAAAATGGCCATAGAATCGCGAGCTGTGTGGCATGTAGCGCCATCTTGTTGAAACCACATGTCAACCAAGTTCAGTTCTTCCATTTTTGGCAACAAAAAAGTTTGTTAGCATCGAACGATAGCGATCGCCATTCACCGTAACGTTGCGTCCAACAGCATCTTTGAAAAAATACGGTCCAATGATTCCACCAGCGTACAAACCACACCAAACAGTGCATTTTTCGGGATGCATGGGCAGTTCTTGAACGGCTTCTGGTTGCTCTTCACCCCAAATGCGGCAATTTTGCTTATTTACGTAGCCATTCAACCAGAAATGAGCCTCATCGCTGAACAAAATTTGTCGATAAAAAACATTTCGAACCGAACACTGATTTTGGTAATAAAATTCAATGATTTGCAAGCGTTGCTCGTTAGTAAGTCTATTCATGATGAAATGTCAAAGCATACTGAGCATCTTTCTCTTTGAAATGTCACTTTTTAAGTAAAGTTCGTGCATTATGCCTCAAAAAATTAGTATAAAGAAAAAAAAAGGCGATAACTTCAACTAGGTCTCCACAATGTAGTAAATTTTACACTGATCAATCATCTGCACCTTAAATTGCTTCATAGTAAAATGAAAGAGTGTAATTGGAAAAATCCATAAAATGCCCAAAACTTTACTTTTCCTATTACGTGAGCTAGTTTGTATGTTTATATGAAAAATTGCAAGTGCATGCAACTTCATGCGATAATCGCGAACACATATGCAAACATATACATAATATATATAGCTACATAGGAATACATCTATAATAAATAGTTGAGGATTTATGTACCGTTATATTGAAATAATCAGGCGTGACTGTGTGATTAAACTGTGCAGTGAATGGGCGTTAGGGCCAAGCAGATAGCTATTAACACCCGGCGACAATAACAAAGCAAAAACAACATAAACAACAAAACTAACAATCACTTAAGTCAACCATAAACCGGCTGCAATTATGACGGCACACAAAAGCTAGCGCCCAACTATCTCCTCGTCGCTTCAGCGAAAACACCCATTCTACACCGCAGCAAATCGCCAAGCATCTTTGGGTATGAGTAGTCGGTAACCGTATGTTGCATGTGTATCTACACATAGATCCTTCCTCATTACATGTTTTCATTGCAAATCACCACAAAAGGTGAGGTCAAACGCTTTGAACTCTAAAATCATTCAATCAGCAGCGTTGGCAGAAAGCACTTGCAGAAATGCATAGAAATATATGTGCACAATTACATATACATATATATAAACATGTGTACATATGTACTTAGTATTACTTTTCGTTTATTTTACTTTCTTGAGGTGCCGCTGTTGAGCTCTTAAGCATTCGAAGATATGATAAAGAATATATTTTCTGTGTAATAGTTGTTTATATAACTGTTTAGCTGCTTTTAGAGGAATTGAAATTGTTGCCTCGAGCTTATATTGTGTCTTACTGATAGTGGCGATTATATTGCTGAAGCGATATGACACCGATAAGCACAGAAAGGTGTTGTAATTCGGCTATAAAACAGTTTGTATGTCCCTGATTATGTTGAAAAATTTTAAAAATTCATACCTGTTGCGAAAGTCGAATTAAGGCTGATGGACGTTGGTGATTCATTAATTATTTGTTTTAACTATATCGATAATTTAATTACCCCATAAATCCTGAAAACACTATAAAGTTTCGAGGAAAAAAATTGCAAATAACTATAGTCAATTAGATTTGCTTAAAAGTTTCCAAAAAAGCATCGGTAAAGTCCCAGTACCATCAAGTGATTTTAGGATTAGTAAATACTCGAATAACTTGTGGTACCCCCAAAAATTTGTTAATCATTTTGATCAATGAATTATTACTCTCCTCGATAGGGAGAAATTCAAGGGCGCTTTGCTCAGCGTTGTATCTTAATCAACTATTCCGGCTCATAGAAAGCAACTGGGCACAACATTGGAACTCCTGTAGAAAACCCTTTACCTCAAAGTGGGGCTTACGACCCAACATGATCCATTGGCTCTATGCAAGTGTCATCCGCCACATATCAACGTATGTGCAAATGGTTCAATGATAGACAGTTCCAACGGCGGAATCTACATATTCACTGACGGATCAAAGAGTGAAACAGAAACAGGAGCAGGCTTCTTCCGTACGTTCTTACGTACGGCAGCTTCAAACTTTATGATTAGAAATGAGTCTTTCAGAAGGTGTCAAGTGGGCTTTTGCTCTGAGCAGCAAGTCCATAAACATTTTATAAAACTCAGGTTATATGGAATATTTTATATTTGAGAAGGATATTTCAGATTGTTTTTATGAAAATTATAAGCCACAAAAAAACAAGAAAATTATATTACTGCTAAGGTAAATTATATTGGCGTGAGATCAGAGAGCTCATGGAATGTCTAGGAACCATCGAATCTACAATAAAAAATAATGTCCAACAAGACCCCTGCAATAAAGTAGGACTTGTGCTGTTATTGTATAATCTAACTACATTTTAAGAAAGGATAAATGTGAAAGGATGAACTGAAATTAATGATAAATAATACTCTTCTATAAACTTCGCCACTTTTTATTTATTTTCCCTCGAGAATAAGATGTATTTCAATGATATATGACAAGTGAAAGAATTATACAGTCAACCGGAAATTTTTTTCATAGGTCAGGTAATTTTTTTATCATTGGTGCTTGGGAATTCTAAACTACTTATCTATTGATTTGTTAGCTCACATTAAGCTTGAGGACGGTAACATTTGAAGTACTTTTTTCATTACTTTTACCTTTTTGTGACAGATCACGCGATCATGAGTTGTGTCAAGCTGTTAAGTTATTTTTGTTCAGTAATATTTGGCATTTCGTCATGGAAACACTTATGCCTGAACAACGCTTACAAATCGTTGAAGTTTTCTTTATTCACGTTCTGTAAACGCACTTCGCTCAACTGATTGCCAACATAATCGGCGTACTATTCGCAACACCTTCACCAACTTGAAGCTCAGCAGTCATTATTGGATAATATTTGACCGAAAAAACCAGGTCCAACACGCAGTGAAGTATTTAAGTCAAATTTTTTTTCAGCGATGAAGCCCATTTCTAGCTCAATGGGTATGTAAAAGCAAAATTGGAGCATGTCTAAAGTCTATGCGGACTATTCCGCTTCAATTCAGGCCTTGGAACAAAACATCACGCATATCATTCGCCAGTTACTCGTTTGAGCCAACGGAAGGACCTTCTAAAACGTAGCCTTGGCCAACCTTTGAAAAAAAATTTTTAAAAATAAATGCCAAAGAATGTTTTTTTAAACGATAATAAAAATTCCCCATTAAATTTGAAGTTTCTGCATTTTTTCTGTAAAAAGTAGTTAACCTCGAAATGGATCATCTTTTATGTGGTAGTTACATATATAAAAAGAAGTGCACAGAACTAGCTAGATACGACATCTTGTAACTAAGGTTCTGCCACTACTTTTGAAGTTGAAAAACCTCGATATACCTTGAAAAGTTTTCCATTGCAAATGGTGTTGCATGCATGCGGTAAATCGCTGAAGACTTTATTGCAGTTTTGTACCTAGTGGAATAATAGTGGATTTTGAAAGCAAATTATCAATTACTTGTTGTCTGCCTATTAATTAAAAAAAAATATATGGTTGATTTGTTAACGTGAGTTAATATGGGTAACTAAAATCGAATACAAATAAAATCTAGTTTCTTGTTGACCTGTCCGCCCAAACCGATTCGCACATAGATAATTTATTGCACTTAAATGTAGCGCGAATTTCATTGAGATCAGTACAAAATGATTTTAATTATTAGCTCGTGTAAGGTGTCAGCGAAGTTTCTGCTTTGGAGAAATGAGTTTAATCTCACAAAATTACACAATAACCCAGTGAACTGGCTTCCTCCTTCACAAGAAAAAATATTTTAACATTTAATTGGGCTATGTTACGATGTATAAATGTATGCGCGTGTGTGGGTATTTTTGTAAACAAATTACGTGATAAATTAAGTATATCATTTAAACGCTAATGGGAATGGGAGAAAAAGATAAAAGTGGGAAAAAGTGAGATTAAGTAAAAATTAGATGAAAGCGAAGATATTATTGCTTTTCGGTGCAAAAGTGCAAATTAGTCTGCATTTTAGTGTTAACCGTTAAGTGGGCAAAAGTAGAAAACAACATAAAAAGATTTAATTTAACTAAAAGTAGCGTAAAAGCACGTTCATTTCAATTCATTTCAAGTAGGAATAATAAAAAATAATATAAAAAATATTATAAAAAAGCAAGAAAAAGCCTCAATTAACATTAACGGTAAACATTAAGTTGTAATACATTAAGCATTTACTACTTGCGGCATGTGGCAGCATGCGCCACAACTAGGATTACGAGCTTTTGATGTAAAAAGTAGTGACGAAATTATAAGCATTTAAATTTTAATTTCATTTCAAATGAAAATTTATAAAAAAAAATATAAAAGAAATGCAAGAAATTAAAAATATGCCACAAAACGAAGTGACTCATATAAGCAAATACAAAAGTGCATATTCAGAAGGGTGGTACGATAAGTACTTGGCCTTACTACACGATTGTGCCAGCCTGGCAAGAGAAATTTATCAACGTGATTATCATAACTGATTAAATTTCTGCCGAATAGGACTTGAAGTTTTCAGTCGGTTGTACTGGTACAGATCAAGGAACGGTCGAAACTGTCGACTTCAGTCTATAAAACCGATCCTAAATAAGCGAAGGTCAATGGATCTATAGACATTGACAACATGCAAGATGGTACGCATCAAAGACCAAGGAACAGTCCAAACTGTTGACTTCTGTCGCCAAACCTAATCTGAAGCAGACGAAGACTGTCCTCACGGTGATCAATGGATCTATATCAACTATCTGAAAGATGATACACATCAGAGACTAAGGAACAATCGAAACTGTTGACTTCTGTGGGCAAAACTGATCCGAAACAGACGAAGACAATCCTCGCTTTGGTCAACTGATCTACATCGACTAAATTTTCGATCTACTTTCGTTTTCTCTTGTATTTATCGAACCGCCATCGTATATATATGTATTATATTTTCTATGAGTGTCACTGTGTCTGTGGGCTAAGCGATAAGCTACAACTCCTTTTATGTCCATATAAAGTACGCTTGACTCTGTGGAGAAGTTGCGATGCGGTAATACCTCGTTGGTCGGAATGTAGACAAGCATTTGCGCTTGTAAGCGCCAAGTCGCCGCTTGTGCCAAATGGATATGAACGTAATTTCATAAAACAAACAAACAACTGGACAAACAGACATTTGTTTTTGGCTGCCTGTAACATATGAGCGCCGTCAAAAAGCAAGAAATTTGTGGATGACGGAAAATGTGTGGCTAATGCCAGGCCAGCAGCATGTGTTCCATATTATTTCGGTTTGTATTTTTTACGCGCGGCTTGTAGACAGTTGAGTGGTATGTTTGAGTGTAGATTATGGGTGAACGTCCGTGGCATGTGAGATATGATAATTTGTAATAAACAAAAAATTAACAAGTGTCAGGTGTTGGATAGCCAAGGAGAGGCTGTTAAGTATGACAACTGGTATTATGTCTTAGTCGCAGATACAATGAGTCCTCTAGAAATATATGAATAGTTTTGAATTTACAAATAGATTTGTAAGAGGCCAATTTCGTTGTTGTTAGATAAGGTGAAGTGCTGGTATGAGTAGCTTTTATTAAATTAGTATAACATTTGAGCGAATTGGTCAAAATTTATATGCCGAGAAGTGGTACGAAATTTTTAATATTCGGTTAATAGCAGTTTAATAATTTAAAAATTAAAAGTTTTATTAAAAAGAGGTCCACTATTGACGCACTGAACAATGTCGTGGACACTGCGAAATGCGTAGTAAGTAGCAAGCATTGGAAAGGCGGGAAAAATATTGCGCGCTGGTCACCCTCGATGTGAAAAATTCCTCCAACTAAGCAAAGTGTGCGAATATAATTAAGGCTCTGTATGACATACGCGCTCCTCAATACTTTATAAGAATTATTATGAGTTATTTTGAAAACAGGCGACTATTATTCGATGCTGATGAAGGCCCAAGAGCTACTCAATTTCGAGTGGAGTATCGCAAGGCTCGGTTTTAGGCCCCCTTCTTTGGAACCTAATGTATGATGGGGTGCTAAGGAGACACCAACCAAAAGCCGTTAAATTAATAGCATACGCAGATGATCTTGTTGTGGTAGCGATGGCTAAACACCTAAATGAGCTTCGAAGCAATTGCAATGAGAGCATAAACGGTCTCCACCAAAGGTTTCCTCAATGAGTTGGCTGAGCAAAATACAGAAATCTTACTCATAAATACTAGAAAAGTGGAGGAAGGTATATCTCACACCATAGCGGATTGAAATTTCACACACCGCCTTTTGAGGCTGCTGAAAATTATTACAGTCTTCCTCTATGATTACCACCAGTTTAAATTAAAGCTCAAAGTTAAATGGGGATATATTAAAGCTAGATTGAGTATTAATCTGTTTGAAGATGAGCATTATCCGATTGATCTGAATATACTTTTTTAGACAAAGTACAACTTTTGGACCCAGAAAAAAGTACATTTGTCCTAGTTTTTTGACATAATAGTGATTATATATTGCTGAATTAAAGATTGAAAAATCAAATAAAAAACTGGTCTAAAACAAACTGGTATAAGGTCTCATAATGAACTGGTATAAATAAGTATAAAGCTAAAATAGTGAGTGTTGGTATCACTTTAATATTTGTATTGACTTAAACTGGAAATTTTTGTTACTGCTTTCACATTTCAAGTTTAAAGTTTTTGGCAAGAGAACCCCAAGAGCAAGAGAATGGCTAATCGAAAAGGCCAGTGCAATGATTTAACTGAAAGTATTATACTTAAGCAACTATTTTATACTTTAATTTGAAAGCTAATTACTGTAAAAGTAAAAACTTTAAAATTCAATGAAAAAATACGGTAGTTTAGTATTTTTCAATAATACAAAAACAACTCCAATGTTCAACATGGCAACACAGCACGGCAATAACAACACCGACTGCCGTCTGGGCAACAATATTGACTTTTAACTGGCCATTAAAAGGTTGCACATTGCATTTAATAAGCAAACAAATGGCCTGCATGTTTAAAATGTAGGTGTATGTGTGTGTTTGTATATTGTATGTTTTATAATGGAATGAAAAGTGCTCGCATACAAGTTTTCAATGAGACAAGGAAAACTCTCAGTTGAAGTTCAGGGTAGTCCGAGCGCAATGTTGTTGACTATTTAATGTTGCTGCAATGCCATTCACAGTTATTGGCGTGATTTATTTACCCACATAACGGTGCACATGTATACCATATATGTATGTATGCAGTGGGGCACTGAGTGCATAGCGTGCCACAATGCGGGACTGCGGAGTTTTCAACACGATTAATGGGCAAATATTTGCATTTTCGCATGCAAAGACACAAACATACACTTTTAAAGATATACATACGTTGATCCACATATATATTTATATACTGACATGCATACAATATAATAACAGCTTGCATTTATTTGCATGCCGTGAAGTGGCGCGAAGTGCTTGGCAATAATTTGCTTGTGAAAATTCGTGAAATTGAAAGGTGAAATCAATAGATCTAGGAGAGCAGGAAATAGCATAAATGGAGCAATGCTAGCGAGTTAGTGAGTTCGCTCGAATTTGTAGCGCAATATGCACTCGAACCCAACTGAAGTTCGAAGCGAAGGATGCTGTGGAATCAAGGTACTGCTGGCATGCCTTACTTATATGAAGTTATCTCCATACATGTACATATGTGTGTATGTGTGTATGTTTGGTCAGTTTTGTGGTGATTAGCGTTGAGGAAGTTGCACACAAATTTTTGTTACCTTAATGGCAAGGTATGTGAGCAGTGCTTGCTATTTATGGGATTTATGATATCACAAACCGAGCAGACATCGCTTGGGAAACTCATAACTCTGTGGTTATGCAATGTTTAAATTATAATATTATTTTTTTTTTAATATTCATAAATATTTAAAAACAGAAATTACAGGAAGTTTTTATTATGAAAATTTTATACAATTGGTATCAAAAGGTAATTGAAGGTGTGAACCTTTTTTTTTATAAAACTTAGGTATAAAGTGATACCTACTGCTTTATTACATAACCCAATAGCCAGCACCAGACAAAATGTGTGTGTTGTGGTCATTGCGAACATGGTAGACTTTTCGTAAATCACTATGGTAAAATAGTATTTTTTTTTTGCCGTGTACTCGAGAGTTGCTAATTTCAAACAAAGTTAAGCTGAAAATTTGTAATATTTAAAAAAAAGTTTTGTACATATATTTAAAAATATATGTATATAGTCCTTAAGGGATTATATTTGCTATTCAAATATGTATGTATATTTGAAAATTTGCTCCGAATATTTGAAATTTAGTATAACTATATGCAAAAAATCTAAACTGAGTGTAATCTCAAAACCTTAAAAGTGGTTTTCTCGAAACCTTACTTTCAGAGTGGGAAAGGAAAATTTCTCCAAGAACGCCGGATCCATCAATTTGAAATTTCACGTGAATTTCTTAGCGATATTTGTCAGCTTATGATCGAAGGAATACTATTTTTGATAACAATTTTGATTTTTAAGCAATTTTGATTTTACTCTCGGTAAATTTTTTCACAAAATCCAACTTTTCTTTTTGGAATTTGTATTTTGTCAAAATCAAAATTTTGATTAGTCCTTCAACCATTATCTATATTCATCTGTAGAAATAACATAATTTTTAGTATTTGAGATAATTTTAAACAGAGAAATCTTCCTTACTACCGGGCATCTTTTTCCGAAGGCCTTTGTGAAGTAATAATAAAATTTATAAATGCTTAATTTTTCAGAAATTTTTAATGTTTATTGCTTGTTTTTTTTAGCTCTATAAAATAATATGAATATGTTTTAAAAATATATTGTTAACAATATTTACTACTCAGTTGGAAACTCTGGTAAAGAAAAAAGTTTGATGCATATATACATTTTTTTTGTCTTAGGATCATACTAGTGTTTATCACTAATAAAAAATGTTATTTCAAACCCATGGTGCCTTCATTTCAATATCTAATCTAAAACTGTTTTAAAACTGAAGAAGAGAGTATTTTCTACCACTCCGTTATCTTTAAAATTTTAAATAATTAGCAACATTGCTTTCTTTAGCCATTTTTGGTTTACAAATTTGCAACTAAAATTATTGAAATTTTTACGGTTAGTGTCTCATAAATTAGAACGGTATAAAACTGTTACTCTATCTAGGAAATCAATTTTAATTCAATAAATGGTTGCTTTTGTTGCTGCGGCAGAATAATGCCGTCCTTACAGTTCTTGACCGATTAAAAAATCCGTGTCCTGTCAGCTTTCGTAGACCCGACTATCGTCTAAATGTTTTAAAAAATGGTGACAATCCTTGACCATAAATTTGTCACACATTAATATATCTGCTTGTTGCTTTTCTTGTATTTTTCATAAACAAATATGCACTTATTAAACAAAAACGTGTTAAACTGCTGAGTTTCCCAAACATTGTTCAGCCGGTAAAAGTAGATTTCATAATGAATGAAAAAATTATGTTTTGAATTGGATTTTCTATGAAATGATTAATTAAATTAAGTTTGTTATATTTATATTATTTTTCCTAATTTTGTGGATGGTGGAAATCGTGTTAACTTTTTTATGGTAAAACACTTTTATTATGCTTTAGTTTAGTTCGGTAACCAGTCAGGAAGGGGTCATTTCATACTCATGCAATTTGCTAAGGTCAAAGTCAGGGAAATACCTTCAGGTGCATAAGGTTTCTTTATTACAAGATGGTGTAGAGCAATTTTTTATCCGATTTTATTAACTTTAAGTATAGAAAGGTATATCGTTATTAAAAAAAATATATCTCCGAATTTCATTAAGATAACTCGCATATTTGCAGATATATACGGTGAGGACTAAGGGAATTATTGCACAGGCATACGATTATCAGAAAGGTTCTCTCTGAATTTCTATAATATATTTCTTAGATAGAGCGTTATGTTTGATGAAAACTTTGCAATAGGAACTGCGTTGCACTCAATCAGTAGCTGGGGGCTTGAACAGTTTTGGTCCGCTTTAAACAATTTGTGTTCATAAGGTGGCACATATCAAAGGCTCTATTCGTGCAGAGTTTCATTTAGATACATTGATTGGTTCTTAAATTGTAAAATTGTGTTCTATGGGAAATAGCCATGGTTGTAGTCCGATTGCGTTCGTTTTCACGGTGTAACATGGAATTGTCATGAATTTGGTTGAAATTGGTCAAGCAGTTCTGGAGATTTGTAATTTCCCCTAAATGTTGGCGGCATCACGCCCATTGTCCAATTTTGACATCGGGTTCCATAAAGCCTTTCCCTCCATATCAGATGTAAAACCTTATATGTTTGGTGATTGCATTTGTTGTAGTCTTTAACAAAACTATTATATGGTGAGTGGGCGGGGTTATAATCCGAGCTTTTAATATTTTCACCATTCATAATGATTTTTTTCATTGAGTTATAAAATCCATAAGAAATAAAAAAATTTCTCAAAAATAATCAAACTTTAACTATTAATATCTTTTAAACGGTTGGGTTTACGAAAAAATCATGTGGACCTTTTTTGTAGAGTATTCAATTTCCTACAAAACCTAAGGAACAAAATATTTTTTCAAGTAGTTGGAAGCGAGATATAAATTTTTCTATCTGATAATAAGAAAAAATAGAAAACTGTATGAAGGAGGACCTTCCCGTTACAATTAGAAACTCATATTTGGAGAGGCTTACTTAGAGGTGTCTAGGAAGTTATTTTCGCGAGTATAAATCGAAAAAAGTTTTTTTTTGAATCACTCTAATGTATATATTTGTATAATAAATTGATCTTAATGTTTTTTAAACTACTTCTACTTCTGTATTTGCTTTTATTTTTTGGTACCCAATACCCTATCACTTAACCATTCTCACTGTATTTGATGCTAGTTATCATTTGACATTCTCAACTGAATTTAAAGAAAAAACAATAAACAAATATTTTTTCAAACAATATTTTCAATGAAATATATTTTTCCATATTTTCTGCGCTTTCTGAAAACATGAAACAAATGGCGCGCATTTAATTAACCGCCTTGACGTTCATGCCACAACTGATCAGCGTTTCGAATGCAAATGGCAATGCAAATGCAAAGGCAAATGAATAAATAAATAAATTGAAATTAGCTCACGACTTTTTATGGCATTAAAATTATGTAATAAGTAAAGGCCCGAAATTTCACAATTTGCATTCACTTTTGGAAAATGTAGCACTTACACTTTGATTGCCGGCGCCGCGGAGCTTTGGTGTGTGTGTGCAGGTGGGCGAACAAAGCGAATTGTAGTTGTGGGTGTTTGGGTTGCCGAACTCTACTTTATTAAAGGGTCACCAATCGGGCGGCAGCTGCTACCGCGAAGCAAATCGATGATGTTGCAGCTTCTATCAGCAGTATGTGTGTATATGTGTGTGTGCACTGTTTATTGCACACTTAGATGTAAGGCACCGACAACAATGGCGCGGCAAGTGAAGGTGCATCTGTTTATCACTTTACCGTTACGAAATTGGCGCAATCTTTGTTGTCTCGTTTCCTTTTTTCCTCGCTTGTTTACATTCACTTCTCGTCGTTTACAACACAAGTGCGCTGCATTTGCTGTTGTTGTTGTTTTTTGTCAAATCATGTACTCGTAAATCGACACTTTATTTGAATGATCTTTTTTCCGTTGCTAATGGCAATGTTCTAAGTACGTTTTTAGTGTTTTGAAATTTTTCGCGCACCACTGTTTTAAACTGCTCAACAGTTTGACATCGTTTGAAGTGCTCGAAACCCAAGCGCACTTCTCATAGTTGCACAAAGTTGTGCTAGATGCTGCAGAGCAAAGAAAAAAAAAGAAGAATATTTGTGTTAAGCGTGATGACAGCTGCAGCAGGTGGCTCGGTTGACAGCTTAGCTTGCTGTGCCGAATGTCACTTTTTAAGCCCATCAGTGGGTGAATATGTCAGCTTTGCATTAATCGCATGATATATTTTACAAATAAATGCAGATGTTTACATATATATTTATGCATATCATATTTGTGAATGCTTTTAGGCAGTGGAGGTGTGGGTATTCAGGCAGAAGTCTGTGAAAATGAGCTTTCTTCGGCATAAATGCCACTAATAATATTTTAATTTAGCTCTCTCTATTCAATTAATTCGAAATTACATGTAAAAGTTTAGGAAAGTGGTTTAAGCTTGGATTAATTACCATCCTAGCGACCTAAAAATTCCAATTGGTGAGAATACCAATGAAGAAAATAATCGGATTTTTCATAACTTGCTCATAAACTTCAGCACGTTAGAGAAATGATAGGCAGGTTTTTCAGACAAAAAATAATCCACAATATCTTTCCAAAACGGTGAACTGACCCATATAGCACAATACTGAAAGGTTCCTCTGTCTAGAATCCTTAGAAAAAAAGTATGTAGGGAATAAATTTCATGATTAAGGGGACAGTTAATAATCCATAATCCATATAGTTGGGTTTACCATTTTATTGAACTAGTAACTGGCCACAAGTTCCCCCACAACTAGGAATCTGAGTTCTTCGTTATATTAAAATTATTATTAAATCTATAACTATATTTCGAGATTAAAAAATACAAAAATATTTATAATCAAAAACCGTTTTTGCTTTCAAAAATATTCTCAATTAAAATCTTTACACTTTTGCATGCTTTTGAAACAATTGTCATAGTACTTCTGCTATTCTGACTGAAGTATCTCCTAAACATGACTTCTCAATGCAGCAACTGCCTCTTCAAGTGTCGAAAAATGTTTACTAAACTAGGAGTATTATTTTCGCAAAGGATGTAAAAGAAGTCATTCGGCGTCAAGTCAGGATTATTCTCTGGATACTCATCAAACCGATGTTTTGAGTACTCGAAAATGCAGTTGTTTCAGTCGATTTGTGAGAACTCGCATTGTCGTGGTGAAAAATGATCTCTTTTCGGTGGTTGGTTTTCCGATTTATGGTATAACTGGCAAAAAAATGGTTGTTACCACTCAGAATTTACTGTTGTAGTATTATGGTTGCGAGATTTCCAGTTTTTCTAAAAAAAAGGCAGGTGCTGGGAAGTGCTTCACGATCAAACGGCTTTTGTTGGATTCGGTTCACCTTGAAACACCTATACAGTCGACTGCTGTTTATTTTCTTGTCATAGACCTGTTTCGAAGTACCGTTATTGTGTTTTTTTAACATTTCTCTCGACCCACGGGCACGAGCCAATTTTTGAGCGATTTTGTGGGATCCAACGTACAAAAAAGACTATTTCTGCAAAAAAAACATATTTCTACAATGAACTATTTATACAATATTGAATGTATGCTGGTTCCACTAAAGCCTATGGTAAATCTCACGATAGATCATCACGATCTGGCAATATCAGTGTACGCACAGCATTAATAGTTTTGGGAACAGTAGCTGAATTGGACGACCTTCACGAAATCCCTCTTGGCCTGATCTACAACATCAATTGCATTAACCCGAGCATCGATAAACACTGGTCCTTAACGGAGCTTCATTGCCAAGAGTTGAGTTAAGTTCAAGAATGTGTTGTTGCCGATTTAATCCACGTCGAAAGATGTAAAAAGAGGTCGTTCGAAAATGTTCGCGATTTAATTACAATTTTTGGCTGAGAAGAATATTTTGAGTTACTCTACACAACACAAATAGTGCTCGTATGTTAAAACGTTCTGAGTATGTATTTATGTATAATATCAAAAATATCAAACTTTTCGATCAAGTTATGTCCAAACCTAACACTAGGGTTGTCAAGTCCCGAAATATAATATAAAAAGACAACCTACATGTCACAAATTTGAAATGCTTTTAAAAACTTACTAAAAGCGTTATAAATCAATAAATCAACGCGCCGGGAACATTTAGTTGTACACCCATGATGGTACGATAGGGCTTAAAAGAGCTGGTGTTTATGCTCTTGGCACCGTCCACATTTAAGTAAATACCCATAACTCGAGGACCACTAGCGATTTCTACCAAATTCGGAATCCATACGTTCCTACACTACGAGACGAAAAATGGGCGATTTCAGACGCAAACCACGCCTGCTTCCAATATAATAAAAATTTAAACTCCACTTTTACTTCCAGTATAAAAATCAAGAAGCAATTAATACAACGGAATAAAACTTTGTACGAACAGAGCCTTTGAAGTGTGACGCCTTATGACTAAAAATTGTCGAAATCGGACCAAAACTATTCAAGCTCCTAGATACCGAATATGTGAACCACATTTCCTATTGCAAACTTGTATCAAATATATCGGCCAATATGTGGGATATATTAGAGAAATTAGGAGAAACCTTTTATATGTAATAATACAAAGTATGCCTATAAGTGAAAAATGAATGTAAGTATTCGACGCAGTACCGGCCTGGGGAAGCAAAGGACGAGGAAGACCTTCACTCCGTTGGAAAGACCAGGTGGAAAAGGACCTGGCTTCGCTTAGAATCTTCAATTGGCATCGCTTTGTGAAAAGAAGAAACGACTGGCGCGCTCATGTAAACTCGGTTATAACCGCGTAAGTGGTGTCTACGCCAATGAAGAAAAAGAAGAAGAAATGCAGAAAAAAACTAAAATATTTGATTTTGAATAAAAAAAAATTAAAAAAATATCAAAGATCCACCCTAATGCATAAGTTCTTTTCGCACTCAGCGCATGCTTTTTCTTGCAGAGTGACGATGGTGTCTTCATTAGCTTGAAATAAATTTCATATCACGCGCCTGCGGATTTAAATTGTTTACATTAAAGCACACTCACACACACATAGATATTGCAGTCAGACATGCATTTGTATTTTGAGTACATTTGGTTCATGGCAGAGCTAAAAATAATCGCCATCTAAATCGCAAAAAATAAATTCATAAGCTCATTTTCAATGCGAAAAGTGGCGTTGAATGCAGACAATATTACCAAGACATTTGAGCTTTGTTTTGCCGCTGGCAGTCTGGCCTTGTGCGCGTGCAACTGTCGCTTTGGCTATAATTGAAAATGAAATGCGCCAATATGAGTGCGTGCAAGCAAAAATATATAGTGTCTTTATTGTTATTGTTGTTTGTGTTGATCAAACGACTGGATAGTTTGGATAAAATATTAATGAAATGGGGTTATAAGGATGTGAGAGATCTCAAAAAAAAAACTTTATAATATTTCTTTCAAGGTGGAATATTTTAGAATAAATCAGAAACTTGTAGTAATCATCGAAGATAAAGAAAATTCTGCATTTAATATTAAACTAATTATGTCCTTCTTTCTCATAAAATAAGATTGCTGAAAGTGAACATAAAAATCATTATTAAGTTATTTGTGCTTTCAAAATTGATATCAAAAGTATTCTTCTTTAGAACATATTATAACTTGGCTTGCAAGCCAAGGATTATCAGATACTACGTTCGAAACACACACTGCTTCAAATGACAGCAGAAGAGGTTGACAGAGGAAAGGTAATCTTGTCCTAACAAATGAAGGCCTTATGTGATGAAATACCTTTAGTTCTTCTTCCAATAGACAGCATTTTCAGAATGGTAAATTTCACAAGAAAGTATAAAGTTGCCCTTGGAAGCAAGGCTGAATGAATTGATTCCATGATCGACCTACCATTAAGGGATAGCACAATCAAGTGGTATACCGACGGCTCCAAAACGACTACGTACCAAACTTTCCATGCCTTATAAGTTTTCTGACTATCTTCCAAGTAGAAGTTCTTGGTATAAGTCGGTGTGTAGAGATAAATCTCCAACGCTATCATCGTACCAATAGTATTGCCATACTCAGTGATAGGCAAGCATCACCTCTCAGCCTATAAGATTAAATCGCTCCTTGATGCCAGGCCGCAAGGGAATGAACTGGCTAACGAGCTTCCATGCTCTGCAGCTTCCATTAGAATTTTGAGACCGACTCTGTATGGCGGTTGGTCTTCATACCATAAAGGAGAGGAATTGGCAACAACTCTAAGGCATGGACGCGGCCAAATTGCTAATGGATGGTTACAACCAGGGAAGGTTCAAAAATTGTATTCTGCACTGGCCCTTGTAAGAAGCACTTATTTCACATGGGCCTAGCCTCTAATGTAAACTGCCGGTTTTGCCACATGTAACCGGAAACTCCCGAGTACCTATTGATAGATTATATAGAAGTCTGTGGACACTGTATTAAGACAGTTGGATTTATGTTTCCGAAGCGGGATCGCATCGCCTCAATGGCACCCAGCAGTATTTAATATTGGAATTTATCAATGCGCTGGAGCTTTAGGGTCGAAGAAATAGAGGGAGGACACGATAGACCCTAGGCCGTGATTTAAACCGCATTCATTATTTATCTAGCTATCAGCGTCACATTTAAATCAGCGACATCGTTTAGGATCACATAATTTTTCTCAATATGTTTCAAAAATTCTGTCTAACAACTAAAATCTAAGCAACAACAAAACAAAATTATACACTTGAAGAAGCGCAAGCACTTTTTCAACAACTTGTTTTGTGATTTATTGGACTCAATTAAATTTACTAGGCTAACAAGCACAACAACAAAAACGTGCAAAGCAAAAATCGAACGAACGCAACACAACAATCGTGAATTATGTGCGAAGTATAACAACGAGCACATCGAAAATTGTAACAGCACAAACATAACAGTACACCTATACTGCTATGTATGTACGCAGGTACCTTGCAATAAAGAATTGTGCGCGAATTCGTTAAAAACGAAAATGCTAACAAAACACCCACTTAACTGAACCCATTTAAATGAGCGCACACATCCATATACACACATATACATATATTACATATATGTATGTACATATGTATATACTCGTATATGCACTTGCGATTATCTATTAACGGTGTGTTTTTGGTGTTTGTATACTCCCGCTTGTTGCTGTTAATCAGCCCATATTGTACCCCATTGTATTGAAGTGGGAGCACACATTGTAGATTGTAGGTTATGTCGAAATTTTTGGATGCTTTTTTGAATGCACGCTCGGCACGGGCGAGTGCGTGCTGCCACATATTTATATACATACATTTAATTATTTGTGTATCAGTTGCATATATGTATGTATGAGTGTTAGCTTGGTTGTATCGACCAACTAAAAACAGTCAATAACCGCAGACATCTTCTGTTTCAAATACTACATATATAGGAACTACAGTATCGTTAAAAGTTTTAGCATACTTTCGTTATACCTATAGTATAAAAGGGTGTAAAAATATCTTTACATTGATTTTGAACGGTCAGTTTGTATGGCAGCTATATGCTATATATTCTGCGGACTTGAGAAGTTATACCCCAATTTCGACCAATTTTATACTCAAGCAAAAACATATACCAGCCCAGACAGTTGCTTGCATTTCTCGCAGCACTGTACGCACATAAATTAAAACACGCTTACATTTATGTTAAAAAAAACATATGTTTATTTTCGTACCTAAAGCTGAACTCATATGTACATATAGATATGAGTATTGTTTGCTAACATATCGAGATTCTCCTGCTCGCATTGGTTTACTCATCTCACGTTTTTGTATTAAATTGACTTTGGCACGTTCACTCCTCGTCGATTGCGCATTGTTATTGTATTTAGTGGGTTATGTGCAAGCACGTGAAATTGCAACACTGCAAACATGAAAGGGAAAAAATTATCAAACACTTTAACAAAAACTGAAAAAGTTGAATATATTAAGATATATTTAGAATCGGTTGCGTTATATTCGAACAAAAACAAAGTAAAAATAATTGAAGAGTAAATTAAAAAAGATAAAAATATTAATACATTACAAGAAATTAATAAATTAAAAACATAATTAAAAGAGAAATAAAAAAGTTAATTATAAAATAAAATATACTATAAAATTAAAAAAAAAATTAAAGAATATAATAAAAATTAAAAGGGATTAAAAAAATTTGAAAAAATATAAAAATAAATTAAAAAAAAATATTAATATTAATTTATGGAATTTTTTGTAATTTAATAAATTAATTCCTCTAAATTTTAAATGTGAAAACAAATTAAAAAAGATTTAAAAAATTTAAAGAATATGAAAAATATTAAAAAAGATGAAAAAAATTTAAAATATATAAAGGCAAATTAAAAAAGATTAAAAAAATGTTTATTAATTTAATTAATGAATTTTCTAAATTTAGCAATTTTTTTTTTAAAATGTGAAAATAAATTAAATCTTAATCAAACAATTTAAGGAGTATAAAAAAATTTAAAAATTTGAAAAATGTAAAAAGAATTAAAAAGGATTAATGTAACAAATTAATTTTTTTAAATTTTAAATGTGAAAAATTTACAAAAAAATTAAAAAATTTTAAAGAATATGAAAAATATAAAAAAAGATGAAACAATTTAAAATATATAAAAGCAAATTAAGAAAGATTAAAAAACATGTTATTAATTTAAATAATTTTAATTCAATTAAATTTTTAAATTTAACAAATTAATTTATTTAAATTTTAAATGTGAAAAAAATTAAAAAAAGATTAAACCAATTTAAAGAATATAAAAAAAATTTTAAAAGATGAAAGAAAATTAAAAAAATATAAAAACAAATAAAAAAAAAAATTATTTAATTTCAATTAATTTTAATGTAATGATTTTTTAATTTTTAATAAATTTTTTTTTTAATTTAAAATGCGAAAAAAATTTAAAGAATATAAAAAAAGTTAAGAAAAATGAAAAAAATAATTTAAAAAATATAAAAACAAATTAAAAAAGATTAAAACATTTTAATTAATTTTAATTTAATGAATTTTTTAAGTTTAATTTAATTAATTTCTTTTTTTTTAATTTAAACGGTAGATAAAAAATTTAAATACTTTTCTTGAAATCATACTTTAAAGCTGGAGATTCTGGAGCCAACAGATATTTGTAAAAAAATTGCATAATTGGAAATTAAAATTTGTATCTATAAAAATAGAAAATATTAAAAAATGAAATATTAGAGTAGCATTTGAAATAGATAATAACTTATATATATAAATTAGAAATTTAAAATAATTTTTGTAATTTTTTTTTTACAAAATCATATGGGATAAAGCACGTTTGAAAGCTTTTAGCTGCTTGATGCACCTTTACCCCCATAAAAACGGAATAATTTTGCTCTAATAAACTAATATTTTAGATAACCCATTTTATTTAGTAATCGCGAATTTCGAAAATAATGCCCTAATTACATTTATTGCAACCAAATACCAGCATGCTATGGCTTGTCACACATAATGAACAAATTGAAATTATAATGACTATTAATAAGCATTCAATTATATTTGTATGTGTATAAGGCGAGACTTATTAATAACAAACCACAAATTGCAAATCATTCCCGCATAAACAAGCGATTAAAATTCAGTTAACACATTAGCGCCTTACAAACCCAGCATTTAATTTAGTATGGTGGTGCGGGTAAGGGAAAATAATGGTATTAAGGGCTGCAATGTGTGCAGTTGGGCTGAAGTGAAATTCATATATGTTCTCATATGCCACAGGATTTATATTATCTAAAAATTTAGCAAAAATATAACCTTTCCTATTTCCGTATTATGTTATTATACGCAGGTGGACGAGGAACTTAATAGATAAATGAGAGGTTTCATTTAACATAGTAAGAATGAACCGATTTGGGTCAAATATGCATAGTTTTGTTCAATAACTTTTTGCCATTTTAAAGGTACTTTCATAATGACATACTCATAGAAACCCCCAACCATATAGGCAAATTATTGAGACAGTCCCTTTTCACAAGCTTCCCTTAAGGCGAAACCATCTGCCATGCCATAGAAATAGGTAGTATTCACTTGGCGAGAGGTCCGAACTAATCCATAAGAAAATCCCAACCAAGCTTTTGGCGAGGCACTATCATTGTGTGTGACCTAGCGTTGTCCAGATGGTAGATATTTCCACTCCTATTAGCTAAAGTTGGCCACTTCTTGGCGATCGAAATAGTGCTTGTATGACGGCTGAGATTGATGATTGTCACTTTATCGTTATTTTCGACGAGTGGTCTTTCAATGCGTTTTGCATCTTTGACATTTCCAAAACGAAATCGACGAAATCAAAATTTAGAGTATCAGCACCGTAAACAGTATTCAAGCCTGTAGTCAACTGGTATGCGTTTTCGTTTTAATTGAAGAAAACTGCATTGTTGATGTTCAAATGAGTGTTCAAATATTACTGATTTAGATAATCACAAAACTGTCTGAGAAGGGTTTTAAGACATGCTACTTTTCTAACGCCGATTGGGTGTTTCGAGAGCATTTTTACAACTCGGGAGACAGATTGCTAATGTCATATTTAGAGAAATAATGGACGTCTTTTTAATAGACCTCATGTAAAAAACTCTCAAACCTATTCGCTTTCGATACCAATTCGCAATTCCGTCTGATCCATTTTGAAGTGTCCTACCTTATTATTATTTGAAAAAACATTCTTTGGTATTTATTTTTTTTTAATTATTTCTATCCAATGTTGGCCGCGGCTACGTCTCAGATGGTCCATCCGTTGACTGCAATTTTCGATGACTCCTTAGAGTACTTCGACTGGTAACTAGCGAATGACATTCGTCATGTTTTAAAGAAATATGGACCGATGATTCCATCGGCTTACAAACCACACCAAGCTGTTGGTTTTTCTGGATGAAATGACAGCACTTCAATATCTTCAGGTGGCTCTTCGTCCCAAATACAACAATTTTGCTTGTTTACCTATTGAATTAGAGCCATGTCACTTAGGAGAGTCGAACTGCTTCAGTTCTTGTACAAGCAGTATATGTTCGCTTTCAATTTAAGATCTTGACGTAAAAGGCATCAAGTCGTTCCATATCTACGTATAAGATCACTATTAGATATATGGACATCTTTGGGCTATACTCAAAATCAAATGTCAAAATGTCCATATGTCAATTAATGTGTGTTAGGTTTCGGTTTGCTTGGCGATTTTACATTAACACGAAAAGAAGTACTTGAGTCTGAAGTTATCGAAAACTTGCCTCATGTATGTTAATGACAATAGCAGCGAAAAAAAACTAAAGAAACAGTGCATGAAAATCTCAGGCATTCTATTCGCCAGATTTGACTCCCAACGTCATTTGCTTGTTTTCGAAAAATCCGCTTCTGGGAATGCGCCATAAGTCCAGAGTAACTACAATGGAAATAAAGAAATAAGTAAATATCAATTCGCGACTTTATTGATTACCTCATTTCAATTTATGTATTGTGCTCATTGCAGTTTATTTGCACCAGTCAATGGCACCAATAGTTATGAAAAGTAATTATAATTGATGATTTGAAAATATTTGCTCCACTTTTTGCAGCCAATATAATGTGTTTCACAGTTTTTATGCGCGATTACTTACCATTTGACTTCCAGTTTTTTACTGTATACCCTATGCATATGAATAATAAATGTGCTGCAATTGGTTCTACTGAAAAAAAATCTTTCTACCTGCGACATTATGTCCATTTCACTTTGTTTTATTCCGTTTGATTGATCGTTTTTATGAAATTTTGTAAAGTTTTCTATAAAAAAGTGCAAACATTCCGCAGATTTTTACCGTCACCCATGTGTACCAACTATTGTACAATATTCACCGATAATTGTATTGTAAGTTTTTATAAAAACTCGATAAATTAGCACAAACGTTAAAAAAGTAGGGCAGACAAGAATTTAAGGCGAGAACAATAATATATGCAGAGGTTAAGTGTTTGAGTGCACGCCCAATTTAATATATATGTATCTGGTCACAGTGAATATTTAATGAAACCAATTTAAAACTCAATCGAATCGCAGAGACAAATCCAGGTTTTAAACTTAATTTATATACTGAGTTAGCTTGCTTTGTTAGATCTTTTGTAAAGTTATAAAATGCATGCCATGAGTGGGAGCTTCGAAATGTCCTAACACCTCCTTTGAGTATTATTTTCTGTTAGAAAATTCATACTGTTTTTTAAAGTAGACATAAGATAATTTTTTACTGTATTTTCAAATAAAAGTAATATGTGAAAATATATTCACTTTCAGCCAATTATTTTCTTGCTTTCTTATTTTTGAGGAATAGAAGCCAATATCCAAACTTTTAAAGTTATTTCTCGAACTCACCGGAAATGTGATATTGAGGCTTTTAAAACACGCCTAAATGTAGGCAATTTAAATAGCTTAAAGTTTAGCTTGGCTTTTAAGCTTGGCTCTTATCGTTAACACGAACCTAAGACAGTTTTGTAGTCACTGTTGTTTTTATACTTACTTATTTATGAGACGAAATAAAAAATGTAAGAGCTTCAATGCGTGACATTTCTTTGAAAGATGCTCAGTTTTGTTGCGTTAAGTCCATACATTTTAAAATTTTTAACTCTTACTACTATTTTCAATTCAGTAAATCTTTAAAATATTACTCTTTAAATCAAACAATTACATTTATAGAGCTCCGGTATTAATTCTGATAGAAATTACTATGAATGTTAAAAATGTTTTGTTGGTTTCTTAAAATAAGCTAAACTAATAACCACAAAGCAGAAGTTTTGTAACAATTTCTCGTTTCAATATCTAAGATTTGCTCTTTATTGTGTAGAAGATGGTCGGAGTGCTGAGTCTCCATTACCTTCAAGATTTCTTTAAATTGACTAAGTGTTTTTAACAATTTTTATTATGAAATCATCAACTCAAATATTTCTCTCGGAAAGTTTGGGTATGAAGCGCTTCATGCTGTATTAAGCAGTGAAACGCAGGTTTATTTTGTTCTGAAGAATCGCTGTTCTTTTAATTTTGGCTTTTATAGAAACTTTCGCACTGCATTTGCTATATATTTCCTTCCAGTTTGTCCAGACTTTTTAAATGCATGAACATTTTTCTCATCTTTTTCAGGGAAATACATGTTTTTTGTAAAGTTTGATTTTATTATTCAACAAAGTTTTTTGGTTTACATCAAAACTTGGGTCTCGGTGATTACCTTTTCAGTATCTCTAAGTTTTTGAAGACAACAAAAAATAACTGGATATATACTCGGATAAGGTACAACCAAATTTCCTACTAATTTGTGATAGGTTGTCATCGCTTTTGATTGTTTTGTGTCGGCCTCGAAGTATGTAGCACTCATAAGGAATCGTTGGAAAGTAAATACAGTATCTACCTTTCATATCTGTTATATTGTATCATCGTAAAGGCATGTACTCGTATAGATCTGATATTTATATGTATTTATGAGAGGGCTTTAAAGGAACTAAGATCAAAATCGGACAATGGCGTGGTATCGCTCACTTTTAGGTAAAACCACATAGGCTATTTATTTTACTAAATTCAACCAAATTTAGCATATAACAATTCTCTGAAATTCTAATATTACAGTACATCTTGTGACCAAAAATTGTGCTGATTCAGCGAAAAATTTCAAGTGCCTAGGTATCGAATATTTGGACACCAGTACCTTTAAGTGACTTTTTATCGTAAATATCGGTGAGATATATAAGTGAAATTCAGGGGCAATTCTTTCCTGACAACAGGATGTCTGTCTTTCAAATTGAAGTTAAGACATTCCTTAGCTTCCACATACCTCATACACAGATTTTCGAATTTCATATCGGCCAACATGTGAGGCATGTGTTACACATAACAGAGTATCTTTGTGATTAAAATGTATAAAATCGGGCGAAAACTTGATCTAACCCGCATATAACTAATATCAGGATTTTCGATCACCCCGATGACTTTAATTCGTGTGATTGATGATGGCAACCTTAATAAAACCCAGGGAACATTTTATTCGTGTGCGACATGTTAATTGTATCGGGTCAATACTACCCCAAATCCCATAGACTACATGGACCTACCATTAAAAACCATTCTACTTTTTTTAACGAACCTTATGAAGAATAAATCACTCAGTGTTTGAGTTGTATATTTCAAAAAAAAAAGTCCTTGAAAATTCGTTGTCAGGTATACCTCAGCAATGTCCAGATTAATGTAATCAGCCTGTCTTCTAAGTTTAGCTCTTTCGCAACATATTTTAATGTAAAATTTTGCCACCAACTGAAGGAATTTCGCTGGCTTTGATTCTTGCAAGTTGGAAGAGTATAAAATGTTCTGTTCATACTTATTTCAGTCCTAATTATGATGATTACAGACTCAACTTCGAAAATATTTTTTTCTCATTGCATCCCTCAGTAAAGTACAGTGCTTTGAAACCGTACCTATATATTAGTAGTTAGAATAAATTAAAACATTTCAATTAATTTTCGAGTATTCGTTTTATTGTCGCATTACAAAAAAATTCATTTATTATACATTTAAAAAAATTACATTAAAATGATATATTGTACATCATCTTCTTCACTTACATACATACGTTCATTATAAATATTATTTTGTTACAAGAATGGTGGATATACGTACGGCAATGAAAATTTAAAGCTTGCATACAATATACATAACGTACAACAACCAATAATACAATAAAAATATGAATATAAAAACAAAAAACTAAAAATAAACAATACAAACTTATGAACTACTTTGATGGACATTGGCGGTAAATAGCTTCAGTTATAAAATATACGAAGGGTACAAAGCATTTGGCGAGTAAGTTGTTAGGCAGTAAGTAAGTATGGAAGATATACGTGGAAAAAATATAGTGGCTTGAAGTGTCAACTGCTGCTGTTGGTGAACGAACGCAATTAACGCAGCCGAAAAATGTTGTACTCAGCTGGGAGCGCTGTTGCGGCACGCTCAATAGTGGCCGCCATAGTGACCGCCGTGATGTCCACCGTAGTGTCCGTCGTAGTGAGCGTTGTAGCCGGCACCGCCACCATAATGACCGCTATACTGGGGCACGTATTCGTATTGAGCACCATGACCGTAATCGTCGTAGTCGTAGTGGATGGGAGCGATGGGGGCGTATGGTTTGGGGGCTGCAAGTGGAAAATGGTGGATTTTTTGAAAAAGTTATTGCGAATAAATTGCAAAAAAGTGGTGGAAAGTGGTTGCTAAGGATATATATTTAATTTGATAATATATTTTCAAATAAATATTTATATACATTTAGTAACAACATATATCTACAAATCTATATTTCTTAATTTTTTTTAGTATAATTTATTTTTTTTTTTTAATAATTTTTTTGTATATTTTTTTTTAATGTGTTCAATTTTTTTTTCATTTTTTTTATTATATTGTATTTTGAAGTTTTTCTTCGGCTTAGTTAAAATTAATTTGGCCTATATTTATTCGAAATTTATGCGCCAATATTTCCTTAGCAATGACAATTTTTCTTTTGTCCTCTGCCGGCGCAAGTGTCTATTACTTTGCACAAATTTATGTTGCTCGCTGTGCAAATTGCTTAAATTGCGCAGTGCGCACATCAGTTGCCTAACAAATGGCAAAAAAATCGTAAGCATGAATAACAAAAACAACAACAACTCTACTTGTCTCTAAACTAAAGCAATGTCATGCATGCGCATTGGAAAAAAAGAAACTCAAGACGCTGTAAAAGCTACAGTTCACTGCCTACTCAGCAGTTTTTTGTTGTTGTGCCTTTTCGCAAACAGCGTACAACAATAACAACAAATAGGTAGCAATTCGGTGGCATGATGACCGTTGTTTGAATTTATTTCAATATATTTGTGACGTGCTTTTGGTGTTGCGTTGTGGAAATTTGATGTTGCTTTATGTGTGTGTGTATATGTCTATGTATGTAATAATTATTTTGCACACATATATATGTTATTTGTGAAATAAATTGTGCTTTTTGCATTGTTTACTAATTAATTTGAGTATAAAATAATATGTTTTTTTGGAAAATATTTTTTTTGGTTGAAAAATATTTCTTTTGGTTGACAAAATATTATTTTGGAATGCTGTTGAGTGAAAAAGAATGAAAATAGTTATTCGATTCAGAAATTTTGAAACAAAATTTTGATTCAGAGGCGCTAGTACTAAACAAATAGTGCAAAGAAAGAACCATTTATGAAAAATAAGCAAAAAATTCACATGACAAGAAAAAGCATTAATTTTGGTGACCCCTTTATGCTTAGTGACCCAATCTTAGTTCAGAGGTTTTTTCAGAGATTATAGTTTTAATTTCGTGAAAATATTTTGTCAAATAAGAAAGTTTTCCTTACAACGCCATGAAATTGGCCGATCAGTTTGTATGACAGCTATATGCTATAGCTGTCCCATTTAAGCCATATACTTGGAGATTGAAGTGCTACTGTGGACAATATTCTCTGCCAAATTTCGTGAAAATATCTCTTCAAATAAAAAAGTTTCCCATACGAAGGCTTGGTTTTGATCGATCAGTTTGTATGACAGCTATATGCTATACTTGTCTGATATCGTTAGCTTCAACAAATAAGCAGTTTCTTGCTCAGAAAATCACGTGTGTAAAAATTCAGATGAATAACTGGAAAACCAAGCAAATGGTCCGTGTATATATAGACTTACGGATAGACGGGCGGTTAAGGCAAGTCAACTCAGAGCTATCACTTGGCTACTCATGTGATTGGTTTTTTGAAGATATAAAGAGCTAAAGTTAGATTGATAAGCTATATAATATCCTGCCAAGCATATTTTTTTTTAATTTTTATTAAAGAGCTGCATGCCATGTGGTCAACACAATAAGTAGATTTTAGACTTCAAGTAGGGGAAGTTTCTTGCCTTTTATTATATTTAATGTAAAATAAATGCCGTGGGAATTGAAAATTCTGATTTTTTTTATTTAACAATTTTTAATTTTTGTAAATTAAATAAAGATAATTATATAGCTAGAAACCTCACTTAAAATGACGTTACCCAAATATTTAGCTAAAAGTTCAAAAGACTTAAGCAACGAACTTGCTCCACATTACGGCAGTCAATGCATGCTACACCTCAACAAACATAATGAAAAAACGATGCATAAGCTAAGTTAGACTTTTATCAAAAAATAAAACAACAATAATAACAAACCAAAAAAACAACAATAATAGCAAACCACTTGATTTTGCCTACTAATAATGCAACAACAGCTTTTCCTATCGGCGCTAATAGCAAACTATGAAAGACTCTGAAAGTGATACGAAATTTCATTGCAAATGGGGGAGTAAATTTCCAATATTGCCAAATATGCTGTCAAGTGACAGCGTTGGGAAAAACTTAGACACTAACAACAACAAAAAAGGCAGTGTAAGTGAAATATTTGCTCATTAGTGATTAGCACACAGCTGGTTGAGCTGAGGAAAGCTATAAGTTACGAGTATATGGGTTTGTGTGTGTGAATGCGAGATGCATAGCGTTGAAATGTGTAATATTATATAGTTATTTATTAAACACAGATTTGGCTGATGAAACTGTTGGCGTCACAATTGATTTATTTTGTGAATTAGCGGTTACTTTTGCTGCGCTACTTTTTGGACTCATGTGGTATAGTTGTAGTGCTTTAGTTTTTGTTGTTTGTTGGAAAGAAATTAAATATAGTCTAATATTACCTAAGCTGGGTTTATTACTTCAGCGCATGTTTGGCAAGAGTGTCGCATTTTTTACATGCAGAAAGGGCTGAGACATACGTGTATATATGTATGTATATATAACTACGCGAATTAGCAAATTTTCTAGCCACCGCATAAATGTGTCACCTGTCGCTCATTGTTCTGCCACAGCGCGCCTGCAAATAGGTTGTGTGAAAAACTTTTGTTTACATTGCACATATTTTTTTCAGCTCAGAAATTTCGCAAATTTGTTTTCTGCTGCTTATTACATAGTTGCGCCCACAACTTCACGGCGCAGCTTAGCGAACTGCTGTTTCTTTATAATTGCAGATGTTACTTGTTTCTTTTTTTCTTTTATGTTTCTAGCAATATTTTATGCTAATCTGGGAACCCACAAACTGGCTGCGTAAGAAAACAAAAAGCTGATGAAGTAATCTGGGCGGGTAATACGCCCAACGACGCAGTTAAGTGCAGTAAATGAAGGAGAGGGGTGTTGCAGTTGGGCGTTTGGGAGGCTGTTGTTTATGGGGCTTTGACGCGTGTAAAGTACACTTCTTAAATAACTTTTTGGTAGTGGTGGGAAGTTGTAGTAAAGTAGTGAAAATGAAAACAATGGAGTAGTAAATGAAATAGAAGGGTTCGCACAGAAAAATGCAGGGGGCGAGAAGAATGTGTGAGCTCTATGGTAATTTGTAGAGGAAATTATTAATGGTTTTTATAAGAAGAGTTTTGTGGAGGGTATAAAAGGTTTTTATACAATTTTTTTGTTAATTAATTTTATTAAAAAAATTTAGTTTTGTGTTTTCTTCAAGTAAATTAATTGCTTTAAATTGATCAATTTTAATGATAATTAGCTGAAAGGTTTTATAATGGCAAGCTTGATAAATTAGTTTTTATGCTTTATGTAGAATATTTATATAATTTTTTTTTTCTCAAATCAGCTCTTCATTTTATAATTTATATAATAAGAGTGAGAATATTATTACAAAGCACTTTTTGTTGCTTTTTATCAGAAACATTACCACAGTGGTATTATTTTTAATAAAGAAAAATATTTGCTCGTTGTCTTCAGTTTATATTTGTTATTTTAATGTCAGATAAAATATTAAATTAAATAAATTTATATTTTAAAAACTACCAAAAAATGTGTTTCGTTTTAAAATACCTTTATTTAATATGTAAAAATCAAAATTATTTCAATAAGAAAGCTTTAAGCTCATTTGAAAGCTTAACGGTAACTAGGAAGTATTTACCGTTAGGCAATATTCCACTTATTTATTTCTATTAAATGGCTTATTAAGTGAAAGAAAAATCAAAATTATTTCAATGAGAAAGTTTTAAGCTTATTCGAAAGCTTTTCTGTAACTAAAAAATATTTACCGTTAGACAAGAAATACTTCAAAAATGGTGGAAAATAAAAATTTTATAATAAAATAAACCATTCCTATTTTATTATCCAAATCATTTCAATAAGAAAGCGTTAAGCTCATTTAAAAGCTTAACGGTTACTAACAAGTATTTGCCATTAAGCAGAAAATAGTTCCTAAAATGATGGAAATTGCATATTTATTGAAAGAAAAATCAAAATTATTTCAATGAGAAAGCTGTAAGCTTATCCGAAAGCTTTTCTGTAACTAAAAAATATTTACCGTTAGAGAAGGAAGAGTCAGAACATGGATTTAGTATATTGTGAATTGAAGTTTTCTCCAAAGAAAATCAAAATCCTTAAAATATGAAAGCTCTAAGCTTATCCAAAAGCTTTCTGGTGAAAATGAAGTATGCACCTGTCTCTTTTTTTTGTAAGAAAATCAAAATTATTGCAATATGAAAGCTTTGCGGTACATAAAAATGCTGGAAGTATTTAAAAAATGGTTTTAATGAGTTTCGAATTTCTTCCAAAAATAGGCTTTTCACCGCTAGAAAACTTTACAGCTTTAAGCTTTTACGAAAGCTTTTAGGTAACTGAAAAGTAATTACCGTGAGACAGAAAATAGTTCGATATGAAAGCTTTAAGCTCATGCAAAGCTGTTCGATAACTAAAAGGTATTTATCACTAGGCTGTTTACAATCTGTTTTACTCATTTGCAAAGCTGTGTGTAAATAAATAGTATTCACCGTTAGGCTAGTTATATTTTTTGCACATTTTGTATTGTCGAAAAGAACAAAGTCTAGAAAAAATTTTATTTAGTTGAAGAAAGCTTTTGAAATTCTTTCGATATCAATTAGAAGGTGGTTTCAACATAGTAGAATTTTTTTTTTAATCATAGCTATATCCAAATAAGTTTATATTTAAATTTTGTGTGCTTTTATTTAAAAAAAAGAAAAAAGCTTTGGGGTAAAGTATAAACAGCATAAGTAGAATACTTTATATTTTCCCGTAGTTCCTAGGTGGAACATAGGAACATAAGCTTTAATAAACTAATTTTAAAATTATTTAAAAAAAGTTTTGAACTCTTTTTCAAATAAATTAATTATAACTTTTAGCAATATTTGTTATTTTGTTTTGGATAAGGTTTCTTGCCTTGGCTTATGCACTTTTCCCTTAGAACCGCAGCTTCTAACTTATGTACTCTAGCACTTTCGTTTACACTCTGAACACAGCAATGCTAAACGTTCACTTCGTTGCATCGCACAATCAACAGGAAATTACAAATTATTTGTTTTACAGTAAAAAATACACAGAGCAAAGTGTTCGACTAAAATAAATTATTTATAAGTGAATCATGAAAAACCGCGACTTTCATAAGCAATTCGATAAATGTGTTAAACAGGCGAGCGATGCTTTGGATTGTCACGTTGAACTAATGAAAGCAGGTGTATAACATATAATCTAGATTGATTTTCTGGCTGATCTTTTAAACATTATAATTGCATTAGTATGCTTGGCAATTATGAATGAGCGCTTGCCTTGTGGGAAAATAAATGAGTAAGGCTTATATGTATGCGTGTGTGTGGACAATTAAGATGACTAAGGCATATCATTGAACTATATACAACAGTGATATATAACCAAGGCGTACGTATATAGTAAACTGCACCATAAACGTTATACCTATATATGTATGTATGTAGATATATATGTGCGTATGTTTGTGAGAGTGTGTGAGTTACATGCTGTAGGTGGCTGTTTCATTTACATTTCATTTGTACTCATTCCATATTAGTAATGATAATCATTCCTATAGTCTGCTTCGACTGATTCGTCTGGGCGAAATTTGAGCATTTGATTATTGATGATATGGGCGTGGCGGCGCAACAACTTCACCATGCGATATGTGTTAATGCCTGTGCAGGGAAAATTATGCAAATGAATGTAGATGGATGAAGATGCAAATGCTATGTTACTGTTGTTGTAATGAATTAAGAATGCTGAATGATAGCAGGTGGCAGTTTATGTAAGTATGGAATATGCGATTTTGTATAGATAATTTATATAGAAAAAGGTGAAGGGCAGCTATAGAAAATTATTTGAAGTGATTGTTTATAGAAGTATTTGGGTGTGCAGTTAGTTTTGGGAGAACTATTTTCAACGGCAGTAGTGTGGAGATTTGTATAGTGGGCTAAAACTGTAGACTTTAATATGTGTTAGATAGGGAAAGGACTTATCAAATAAAATCGAACTACTTTGAAAATATTTGTCACTACTTTCCTTAAATATTATTATTATTATTTTTTAATTTTTCGTTAAATTCCCACTTACCATACGGCGCTGGTGCTGGCACTACGACCGGCGCTGGCGCAACATGTGGTCCAGGTACTAACGCTTGTGCATGCACTGTGGGTCCAGATTTCGTGACAACTGCGTTGAAACCGTTTATGGGATCGGCAGTGTAGTCGACTGTGCGTATAGAGCCATCGGGTTCGACGAGTGAGTATTGCCCTGAAAGGAGGAAAAAAATGAAGCAAATAAATTTAGTGCTCAGTTAGTTTAAAAAATCTGCAAGTAAGGCAAAATTTCATATATGCGATTTGGAAAAATTATTTAAAAAAATCTCATATAAAAAAAAAAAAATAAAAAAAGGATTATTATTAAAAAAAAAAAAAATTTAAATAAAATTAAATTTAAATAAAATTTTTTTTTTTGTTTTATACAATTTATATTTTTTTCTTTAATATTTTACCTTTTGGTTAAGAAAAATTTCAAGCAAGTCAAAGTTTTGGACATTTTAATGAAAAAAATTAAAAATAAAGATTTAAAAATTAATTTTTATATATATTTTTATGTTTTTTTTAAATTTTGATGATTTAATTTAAAAATTTTGAATATTTTAATGAAAAAATTATATAAAAAATAAAAAAAAATTTTAAAAAGTTTCAAAAATTATTTTTACATTTTTTTGCTTCGAATTTTGAGTTTTCAATTAAAAAAAAATATTTCTAGTTTTCTATTTTCTAATTTTTGTTTTTATACCCTTTACACATTATCTTTTGGTTTAGCAGATTTTAAAGGAAGTTTAGCCTTTTTTTTAGTTTCAAAAATTACTTTTAATTTTTGTTTTAGACTTTTTCATACCTTTCACGACATCACCATCCCGTGTTTCGTGTTGTGACTTCACATCGCCAGTTGTGTGATCGGCTACACCATAATTGAATGCGTATTTGGGATGGTTCTGTGGCAAAAAGAAGGCAATAATTATATTAAATTGGAATAGTTTTGAACATTTTTAGAAGAATGAGCTATTGTTTATGCTCATAAGAAATTATTAGGTTTTTCTAAATCAAATTTATAAAACCTTAAATATTTTTTAATTAGAGTTTTTTTTTAAATAAAATTATTATTTTTTTCAAATTTTAAATTTTTTCGTTATAACATCTTTCAAAAAAAAAAATAATACTTTCGAAAACTAAATAATTTTCAAACACTAAATATTTTAGCATATAAAATTTTTTTAGATATGTATTTAATTAAATATTTTTCAGATTAATGCTAAAAGAAAATATAAAATAATTTTGAATTTTTTCGAAACAACATTTTTCAAAAAAAATTTTTTTTCAAAAACTAAATATTTTTCGAAAATATTCCCTATCGTTGAAAAAATTTGTTTGTTTTTTTTTTCTTTAAATTTATACATAATGCTTCCAAAACTTGTTTTGGAATTTTAATTTTTGTATATGTGAAAAATAATTGGAAAAAATTTTTGAGATTATTAATTTTCATCAAAAGGATATTAATGAAAAATTACACGAAACCGTTTTTTCTTCTCAGAAAATATTTAAATATTTTAGAGAAAATCGAAAAAAATTTTGTTTCGAAAAAAGTTTTGAAATTATTTGCCCCTAAAGGATATCAATGAAAAATTAAACCATTTTTTTCCTTTAAAATTTTAATTTTCAAAAATTCATTTAAATATTCTCATTATTATAATACTTTACCGAATTTTTTATAAATCTAACTTTGCTGTTACTATTTTTTATTATATTTTGTAAATTTTGTGCCAAAAAAGTCTTTGAAACTTTTAACTCAACACTTCCTGTGCAGCAAGCCACTCCACGGCGTATACGCAACTTGCTGAATGTCCAAAATTGCTTAAACTAACACACACTCACGTAGTAGTCGACAGCGTATCCTGGTCGCGCCAACACAGCGCTCGCATAGAGGGCGATCGTGAGAGCAATTATACACTTCAGACTTGCCATTTTTTCAAATGAATTTGTTTACGCTTCTTTAAACTGTTGCAAACACAGGGTACCACAAAGGTTGCACTTTTTTCTTTCGATTGCAAGGAGAGGTTTAAGGGTTTCTTAAGATTTGCTAAAATTAAAAATAAAATATGTTTTCAATAAATTTCAGTTGAACACACAATAAAATATTTTGTATAATTAATTTTCATGCTAAAATTGTGAAGGAAATTCGCACTTTAAGTATTTCGTTGGCACCACCGAATTGCACACTGCTGAATTGCCCGGAATACTGTGCCGATTCTGAGATCAAGTTTCCGTTAAATACACAAAACAAGCGCGCGGTCGTCTCGAAAACGCGGCGCAGCTAGCAAGTAAGCTAGCATTTGGTCGAATGGAGACGCAGCGCCGCAAACGTCAGCGTCGTGTGGCAGCAAAAACAACAAGCGTTTGCCGTTGTCAGCGGTCGCGTTGCTCCCAGCAACGCTTTGGGCTGTTAACGCCGCTTGACGTGCGCCTAATGACGTCGTCGTGTTATGCAGCTGCTTGGAGGCTAGTTGGACGCGCGTTCTATTGTTCGCTTGCCGGTATTGCTGGCAGCGCTTCCACCGTCAAGCCAATGCAAAGCGTATGCTTGTCATTCGCCGAAGCGTAACAGCACGCTCTGAGTTTGCAGCGACTCCCTAGGCACTCATTGGTAATTAATATGCCATGATTTTCACCACTATGCGGTGTGTGGTGAGTTGGTATGTGAGTTATCTTCGCGGCTGTGTTACATTTTGTTGCTGCATCTGCTTTAATTTTAATTGTATTTCAATGTTGTTGTTGTTACAGATTTTATTATCATATTGAAATATGTACAATCGTAGCAAATGGGAGGCAGCATATGTATTAGGTTGTGTGATATCCACATTAGTTTGCATATGAACTAATTTGCTTGAGGCGATACTTGCGCTGACAGCATTCCATTGCTGCTCTATTTGTCAGATTAGTAAGCATTTTATTTGTGCTATAACATTGTCTGGTTCATGTAATAAAAATATATCAATTCAGTTTTATTTTATTTTTCATAAGGTTGTTTTTGGACCTCACGGCGGCGATTTTAAAAATTTATTTAATTAAAAGTGAAATTTTTAAGAGCAAAAAAAAAATTATAAAATAAAAAAATTAAAAGAAAGTTCGTATTTTGTTTGTATAAAACAGAAAAAACTACTTTTTATGTAATATTTTCGAGAGGCATTTTATTTAATAAATAATAGTCGATTCATTTTGAGTAATTTCCTTGATTATTTAGCAGAGGTGCAGGAGGGCCAGCGAAAAAGGAGGTCTGCTGGCTAAAAACTATCACAAGTGTGAAAAAAAGAAAAATTAACGATCGAAGGACTACTCAAAATTATGATTTTGGATTCTCAAGGAAAGCTAGCTTTTGTAAATACAAAAAAACTACATATCCGAGTGACTTGAAGAGCGTAATTATTTTCGAAACTTAATTCTTGTAACATTATCTGTTATGTTAGCGACAGTAACCGAATATTTACCCAAGTGAGAGTATGAGTATGTGTTTGGAAATAAAAAATACTTAGACAGCTATGTCAATTTTATAAATAGTGGTGTCGACCAGAAAATGAGAACTACTCTACCTCCGCAAATATTTTCAATGTATTATACAACGGCTCTAAGCAAGGGACATATTCGTCTCCAATAATAGAGACAACTTTTTCTAAGTGCAGTGAAAAGTTTTCAAATCAATAGCAGCTCTTCAGTGAGGAATAATGGAACACGGTAAACATTTTAACTTATAACAGCTTCGCTTTCTATTATATTGAAGGCTGCTGATGTTTAACAATCACATCAATCATCGATTTGCCGCTGTAGGAGCTGTGAAGATCAAAAATCATATTTTTTTTAATTTTTCAACAACTGAAGTCGCTAAGTTGAAGTCAATATCAAAGTATGCTTAGAGTGATATTACAGCTTGCTATTCTCATTGCATTTGATTATAACATTCTCTTTTACTTTCATTAGCTGTGTGGTGGTTCATCAATATTCTAGGTTCGAAGACTGTTAATGCATATTTGGACTATCTTATTTCGAACATTCTCAGAATTATACAATTAAGTTTTATATCAAAGTTGATTACTGTGATTAGCTGAAAGTAAGTATTTGGATAGAGCTCTCAATAGATAACTTAGATAACTGAAATATGAGAATTCTTATTATGAACTACGATGGAAATATGCACTAGAGGTTGGTGTTGTTACCTTGTGTTAAGTGCTAAGGTAAGCATATAAATATATACATATATACTATATTCGACTCAGACAACCTACAGTTGGCTACGGAAAAAATAGAGCTACTACTGCTAAAAAATAAGCACATACCCCTGGAGATAAGCATGCAAACGACTACAGATATTATTAGGACATAAAAAGCAGAAACTACCTAATTATATTAGTAAGCTTAAGGCTAATCATCTGGTTACAAATGCAGCACGCCGTAAGAAAGGCAGCGAAGATCACCTCCCAACAGAGCCGACTAATGGCCAATATAGAAAGTCCCAGCAAAGAAAAGTGAAAGCTCCTAATGTCGACGACAATCATCGTCCTTTATGCGGAGCAGAGAGCTAGGCAGACGTGCTTAAAAAGGATAACCGGCGTAAGGTAGTGGCTAGAGTGCACCGCACCGCAGCCCTCAGAGTTGCAGTCAGCCAGTGTCAGGTGATGCAATATTAGTTATAAGCGGTAATGAACCAATTGACATTGTAGCCTACGAAAAGAAAAAGCTGTTATCTGGTCAAGGATACTTAAAACTGTACCTCCCCAGAATGGGAAAAGTCGAAGAGCCATCAAACCCATATACCGACGCGACGGAAGACGACGTTGAACACATATTCTTGGTATGTGTGGATTGGCAACGGGAACGCAACGAGAACGCACAGACGTAGAATACCTGGTTGGTCCAATAAACGTGAACAATTTAATCAGCGTCATGCTGGAGAGTGAAGCAAACTGGGAGATTATCCAGAAATTCGCAACAATCTTGCTACGCAAGAAGAAGCGGGACTTGGACGCAGGTGCGCAGATGTAAATCTCTCAATGAGAAAAATGGAAAGCTATTCTGATTATAAGCGACGGTTTCTTAGAGGGGAAGGTTTAGTGACCTGTATGTGGCACATACCGTAGCTGTGACGACAGCACTGATGATGCGGAAGGCATTTACATCCCCTTATCCGCAAAAAAAACTACTACATACGTATATAGCTAGTATTAGTAAAGTCTTGGTATTACAATTAGTCTTAATTTCCATGAATAATTAAATAAAAGTGTTAAAATAATAACTTTTAATGTAGGTTTCAGTATTTTCATTGAAGGACATTTTAACGTATATGGATATTGTTGCAGAAAGCTTATCCAGATCAGGCATAATTTTGGAGAGATTTTACGATAGTTGCCATTATATACATTTTCTTTACTATTTGTTATGTGGCAACATTTTTCTTAACTTTAAGTTTAGATCTTTGTTTGTTAATGTACTAAATATTCTTATGCAATGTTCGAACTTGATTCTCATATACGAGTATATCAGTATACAAATGACAACATAAATGCGCCATTGAAATTTTTGGGCATTAAAATGGGTTGTGTAATGATTAATTGGATTCTTGTAAATGCTGAAATACTTTAGAAGCAAAAAAAAAACTTCTATGTTTTAATTTTTAAGTTCTAAGAGAGCATTTTCAGCTATCAAGCCACTATAGCTGAACCTAACTTCACTTCCACTCACTTCAATTATATGTAAACCTAACTGCCGGATGTTTACCTAGAATAATATAATATTATTTATGGCCTATTGTGATCTGCCTGTCAGCACAAAAAAAAAAAAAAAGAAATGAGTAGTATTCAGTGCCTGTTGCGCGTTGCTTTATGTATTTTTTAATATGAAAAATATTAAATATATTTCGCTTTATTTTATTTTCTACTGCCAAGTGGATATTGTTGAACAATTACCTTTTACTTTCGCTTTTTACATGCACACAAAAGATGGACGGGAATTCCAAAGTCAAGGTTACTGCGTGACGCGAAATATTGATCGCCGTTAAAAGACTTAAGCAACGAACTCGATGTGAAATTTTTGGTCGAATCGGTTAATTATTGTATTGGAAGACTTGCTTGCTTTAATTTTCATTCCTAAAACGCGCTTGCACGAGAACTTTTGTAAAATAATGAAAAATATTTTATTTTTTTATTTTGATTAATTTTTTTTAAGTAAATTTACTGACAGACTAGGAAGCTAAAGGAACTGGCTACTTAGGCTTTGGTCCCTTAATGAAAAATAAAAAATAATAAGTATAGCAAGTAATTTTTATTTACTTTCAAATTTCCTGTTCACCTGCAAATCAATTTCATTCAACAAAATAATATGATTTGGTGTCAACAAACATAAACTTTAATTATACTAAATGAAAGTTCTTTTTTTTATGTTAATTGAGCAATCAATTTGTGGTTTATTGTGTGTTCTGACAGTTCTGCTTATTAGCAGGTGTTAGAAAGGTTGAAAGGCATTTTTTTTTTGTATTGCAAAAGTATAAACAATAAATATATACAAATGTATATATGCTTTTAATAATTGTTTGATATATAATCTTAATTATATTATTAATAAAAAATATATAAAAAGTAATCTCTGATTTCCATTCTCAAATTAATTCCATTAATTTAACAAAATGCTCGCTAATTTTGCTAATCTAATTCTAATTACAGAATTCTAGACTACAGCAGCAACAACATTTTTGTTCAAGCATTAAAGCTTCTTGCGGTTTTGCTGCTCTGCAATCGCATGCTTGGTATTCTAGGTATCACATATTTGTGTCTATCAGCGACTAAGTATAAGCGTTTGCTGTCAGCTAAGAATATTTGCGGCTTTGCTTGTCAAGTTCATTTCGGATTTAATATAGGGTTTAAATGCTCGTATTGTAGGTCTTCATGGGCGCTCCTGTGCGGTCGCGCACTCAACTCCCACGGTGAAGGTTCAAGGTTTCCATATGACGATATGATACCTCTACGAAGATGTGCGGAGCTTGGTTTCTATGTCAACGAGTGGTGTGGCTCTGTATCGTTGTCAATGTCAGCTGTGAGCTCCAATTAACGAAAAATAAAAATAAAATGAAATAAATAAAATAAGATAAAAATAAAATAAAATAAAGTAAAATAAAATAAAATAAAATAAAATAAAATAAAATAAAATAAAATAATTAAAATAAAATAAAATAAAATAAAATAATCAATCACTATTGAGAAACTGAAATTTGTTTTGAGTTTATATTTCTCTAATAGGTGAGGTTGAGAGAGATTCCAGTAGCTTTCCAACTGCGGTCACTACAAACGGTTTCTTCAGATCTAATTAATACCTAAAATAAAATTTTATAGTTTTCGTTCAATCCTAAACGCCATTTGAAAATTTTCGGTGTGGTTATTTTGAGCCGTTCTGTAAACAGATTTAATTTATGATCAAAGCCGTTTGAACAATTTAGAGATATCCTTCATTTTGGTAACAGCAGCTAAAAATATCCAAAATATAAATGCCTATCAAAAGTATGGAGATAGGCTTTATTGAGACTCCTTTCGGAATAGAGTTGCCGCCTAATAAAATTAGAGCGCATAAACAGTATGTGCGAAATCTTAAGTTTTAATTTAAACTCATTTCGGAATAGTGTTGCCACCTATATAAAAATAAAATCACTTAAAACGTTATAAATACGTGCAAAACGTTCACCTTTAGAATTTTCTATGGAAAAAATTAGCGTAATTTTTTATTTCGAGTTGCCCCTTAGCAGAACATTCTAACAAAAATATTACAAAATATGTCTTAAACCATGTTTAGAAATAGGTACATAACTTATTCTGGCAGTTTTTAACACAACATAATTTTCGTACAGAGTTGCCACTTAAAAAAATTGAAATAGTAAAATGACTATAACGAGTTTACGAAATTCTTTTGGATATATTGTATTAAATATGGAAAAAAAAATTCATATTTAAATAAGTTTTAAAGAGTTGCCACTTAATAAAAAATTAATCTTTTAAAATATTACAAAATGTGTGCTACTTGTAAATTTAAAAAAGTCGTTAAATTATACACTATTAATTTACACACTTTCAAAATAGAGTTGCCACTAACGAAAAATCTTACAAAAAAATTACAAAATAAATGCCAAGAATTTTGAAATATTTAAGAAAAGTATTGTGGAAGTCTCCAACTTAAACAAATTTTCGCACAGAGTTGCCACCTATCAATAAATATTTAATCCGCAAAATATTAGTACAAACTTTTTACAAAAGCCTTAAGGAAAAATATAATGTACGGAAATAATTTGTTAGGGTTGCCACCTAATATACTTAAACAAAATTATTCAAACTGCTTATGAAATAAAAAATTTAAAAACCCTAGCTATTACCGTAAAGAAAGTTAATATTAATAAATTCATTCCCAATTCATTGTCGATTCCGTTGGCTTAATTTCCAGGCATATAACTATTTGAAAATTTAATTTTGTACTCGTCCATTCGATATTCAATTTTAATAGCTCGTTTCATTTTCTTCCAAGAAAATCCAGCATTATAACAAATTAAGTTATTTATTTTTGCAAATTTTTCATTGTCAAATGTCGGTGGCCAGGCCATTTAATCATAGCGAGCATATTTATGAAGAATTGGCAATGCGACGAGTAAATTGGTCGAACGAATAATTTTCAGTTTTGCAATTTTGACAGCTATCAAAAGGCAAAAGCATGTAATTGGCGTCACTTTGAAATCGAATGCGTGAATTGTAGTTTCATTATTTGGCTATTGCTTGCCATTTATCTGAAATTAAATGTGGCAATTGGGCAAGTGAGTGATTGCGCTAGAGCCATTGGCAATTTGCTGGTTGTGGCGGCGATGAGAAATGTCTCAATCGGAATTGGTTCAATTTAATCTGCGCTCGGCAATCACGTTAAGGTCAATGTATTTTAGGCAAAAATAATAATGATAGAAAAAATAGAGTCAAAAAAATTAAATTGTTAAATAAAGTAGATAAGATTGTAGGTATCGTGTGTGTGTTAAGCACACATTTACATTTTAACACGTGTATTTTTCCACTGTTTGCCGCGCATGAATTGCCGAAAATCAATTTTTTAATCCGATTTGCATTTCAGCAGCGCCATTGAGTTTCAATTTATAAATAACTGTTCAGCAGAGCACACATACGTATGTACATATACATATATACATATAAATATAGTTGTGATCTGCTGTCAGCAATACGTTATAATAAACGTTTCATTAGTTAACTGAAGTAGGAGGCAGTTTCCTTCGTTGATTGTTTCTCAAAGCTTCCCAAAATGGATGAAGCTGGCGTTAAGCTCGTTGGGTGTTAACACCTTCTAATCTTATTATATAATAAATAAATTCTTAATAGCGCAGAATGAGAACTAGTTTGGTAGTTTTTGATGAATCTAGAGATTGCGTTGCAAAATAGTTGAACCAGAGTTAACAATTTTGTTTAGTAATTATGATATTGAACATGATGATTTGAAACAAAGCACTTGATAAGGTTCATGTCATAAAAGTTATGAGACGGATTTATGCTATTTGCTATATTTATTTTCAACTCTTCGATCATAAATAATTTCCATAACAGTAGGCCTTAGTTAAGAGAGGTCACTTACATTGAAAGCACTTTCTTCATTTTGCTTTAAGAAAATTAGCTTAGCAAATCTATTACTAGTGTAGGCATATTTTACACACGATACATCATGTCGCAAATCAATGGAAATGATGGAAAAATTGTTTCCAATTGCTTCAGTATCTTCCACATTCTTCAAATCTAAGTTCCAGCGACACTTTTCGTTTCTCTAATATCAGGTATACTTAGTAAGTTTTATTATAGAGTTGCCACTTAAAGAACTATTGAAGCTGAACGAAATACTTCAAAAATTTTGTTAAACGTAAAAAGTTTCGGAAAGCGTTCCAAAACAGGAAATTGATATTTAAAAAAAATTGGAAATAGAGTTGCCACTTAGTAAAAAATTTTACTGTTTAAAATATTACAAAATATGTGATAATTTTAAAAATTTAGGAATCAAAAATCTTTTTTGTATAATACATACTTTGAAACAGAGTTGCCACTTATCAAAAAAGCTTACAAAAAATTTTTACAAAATAAGTGTCAACAAACTTTTACAAAGACTTGTGGAAAGTATTCTATTATATAACTTAAAAAATGTTCCACCAGAGTTGCCACTTATCAATAATTTTATTACGAAAAATATAACTACAAACAGACTTTCGGAAAAATAGAATATACTTCAATAATTATGAAGGTCTAATTTATAATAGAGTTGCCACCTAAATAACAGGTAAAGTTGAACAAAATATTATGTACAATCTGTATATAAAATCAAAAATGTTTTAAAAACTCTACTGAAAAGTGAAAGTAATATTTAAACTTAAATAAGTTTTAAATAGAGTTGCCATCTGTTAAAAAATTAAATCATAAAATATCAAAAAATATGTGCTAAAAATAAACTTTAGAAAACAACGCTCTTCTGATTTAGCTTGGGTCAAAATACTCCTCCGTTAACACTCCTCACAAGCTCTGATCCATCCGTAAAAAAGCTCAGCTACCATTACCTAGCTAAGCTCTGGAAATTCAAGTATTTCT
Organism: Bactrocera dorsalis; assembly: GCF_023373825.1. NCBI lineage: Eukaryota > Metazoa > Arthropoda > Insecta > Diptera > Tephritidae > Bactrocera > Bactrocera dorsalis. Next base: position 16,758,323 of record NC_064307.1, on the reverse strand, counting down.
TCTTTCTGTTTTCTGAATCTGTGGACATCTTTAGCGGCCACAGTTATGTGCACCACGTATACAAGGAGCTCTTGAACACTCGCCAATTTTTTTGTGAAAATAGTATATTCCAGCGTCTTTTAGTATAAAGAAATGCAGTAGAATATCATATGTGATATAGTTTCATATAGCTAAAGTAGTACGTATAGAGGGAGTCCCCACCCTTTACCAATGGCTCGCCTGCAGCAATACAGTGCAACCGATACCTTCCTTGCTCGTTCTTCGACGTTGGGTTTCCACAAGAGGTTCCTACCCTGAATGAGCCGCATTCCTCCCTCTCATGGTAGTATATGCATCACCAGGACTTCGTACTTCTAAGTGAATAAAACCGGTTCGGCCTTGAAAGGATTTTAGGAGAAGCCAATTCGTTGCCCAGTTGCATTTAAAGCTAGAAAGTTTCAATTTCAAAACCAAAACCAAAGCCTTCCCACGTCGAGTTAAAGTTAACTAATTAAATTATTGAAAATATATTTTGCCCTCTTTGATTTTTATCCAGGCAAGCTTCTTCTGAATATCGATTTTTGCTGAGTCATTGTAGTCGCATATCAAGTTATATCCAATCGTTCCCAAAATATGGTCTTTAAAATAATAAATATATTCCAGAACAGATAAACAGGCTTGGCTTATATTCACTAGTAATACTTGTATGTCTTTGGCCATACGACAATAAAGTTACGGGGGTCTTAAGTATTTAAATTCCCTGGGTAAACAATAAGTTGGTAGGTGGAAATCTGCCTCGTTGGAGAAAAAAGTAATTTCGATCTGTGAATCACTCTACAGCAGCTGATTAATTCGGTACATCGATGAAAAAACATAACTTTTTGAAGTGCTAAAATTTAATATTTTATAAGCCCATAATGGGGATGAGACATTTTGTGGTATAGATTTTGTGATTTTGGAATGGAGCGGAAAAACGAAACGAAAAAAAATACGCCAAGCCGCTCAAAAATCAAGGTGATACTCATTGCCTTTCCGATATTCGCAAAGTATTTTGGATACGTCTTCTTCTGTGTGCATTAAAAATTGTATCAATTCTTCACTGTGTCTATTCAAGGTTAGGCAAAATGTTGGAAAAGTAGAAAAGTGACTTTTTTAATAATATCAGCATTGATCATAAAATGTTTTTATTTTTAATTGTAATATTATTTGCATACCTTCATAATACAATATATGTACTTAAAAACTTGTATATTGCCGTATTTAAGTAAATAGCCTACATTATATGCCCACCTTCCTACAACACTGTGGAATGTTGGAAACGACCTTGCCACGTATTTATCTAAATCTTTTCAAACACAACTATTGTGAAAAGGTTCCCAAACAAATTTCGTACATATATTTAGGAGCAATTCCGTATCTAAAAGACCTTTGCTTTGCATAGTTTGAGCTTGAGAGAAGCACAACACAATCATACAGCACATCTAATGCAATAAAATTCATGAATTCTTTGGCAAAGCGACACTGAAAACGAAACAATTCAATTCCTACACATATGCGAGTGTGTGCGTTTTTCACACATGTGAATTCGGTACTCATACATATGCATATGTATGCAAATGATTAGCTGCAATTAAGGGTAAACTCGCATTTAACCTACAGCCGCTATCAACAACAACACACATGACTTAATTTCCGTGGCGTGCGCCAATTGTGAGCGCATGTGATTGTGTAGAAGTTGAGCTTAGATTTGGGATATCATGTGAACAAACGGAGTTCTTTAGTGAGGTTGGTGGTAGTGACGGAATAGTTTTTGGGCTTGTTTAATGGGCTACGCATTAGGCTGAAATTCGAATTTGTAGAAATTTCAGGGGCTAAAATACTGAAAATCAAAAATCACAGAAATTATACAATAAAATATTTTACTAAAACTTAAGAATTCAAAAAATAAACTTTTTATAAAAAATATTTTATAAATCCGTTAAAAATTTAATTTTATATAAAAATATACTAATAAATTTTTAAAAATTAAAATTGCTCCGAATATATTTTGCTCGCATTTCAACAATGACATTGACTTTATTAGCTTACAACACTATTTTTCAGTTTTCGCCCACAAAAAGTTTGCTAACTCAGCATCTACGCACCACTTCATTGAAATTTCTTGCACAAAAATTTGCTATGGCTCATAAAATATGCATAAGGCGACAGAGCGGGTGTGAGAAGGGAGGCACAACTCGTAATAATGAAGATGGAAAAATTTGCAAAATAAGAGTCTGGAAAAGTTGAAAAATATACTCGAGGTGTTGTCAATATGCTATAAAACTTAAAAAAAATTGAAGGATAGTGTATATAGTTTGTTAAAATTTCGCACATTAGGGTGAGACTATTTTTGAGTGATTAGTCTCAAATTAAATTTGTTGTGAAAAAAGTGAAAATCCTTCACAAAAATAGCTTCGGAAAAAATCGCGCATAAGCCTACATAGTTTGACGACTGTTCATAATTCTTTTTGCAACAATTTGTATTGAAAAAGTGGCAACCCTTTACAAAAATATCTTAGGAAAAAATAGTGCTTGGGTCCATATTGTGTAACGATTGTTCATGAAATATTTTTCAGATCCGAAGAAGTCGCCAATACAAATACAATATGTACATAGTTTGAGAACTTTTCATAATTTTTTTACAATAATTTATATGGAAAAAAGGGAACCCTTTACAAAAATATCTTCAAGTGGAGTCGTCGGCTTAGGCCTATGTGCACACATATGTACATATGTATATTGTTTGACGAATGTTTATATATATTTTTTTTCAATTGGAAAAAGTGGCAACCCTTTACAAAAATATCTACGAAAAAAATCGTCCTTACGCTTATACAGTGTGATGACTATTCATAAATTTTTTACAATAATTTATACTGAAAAAGTGGCAACCCCTATTTAAAATAAATATTTTTTTAATGTAATTTTTTAAGTATGTATATTTAGTTTGCATATTGTAATTTTTTGTAATATTATCTTTTTTATAGAATAAAATAGATTTAATAGGTGGCAACTCCCTTAAAAAATATTTTAAACTACAAACTTTCCTAACTTAACTTCTTAGCTTTCCTACAAGGGTTCAATTTTTGAGTAAATATTATATTGAATAAAAAATTGTTTTAGATGGCAACTTCCCTTAAAAATATATTTAACCTACAAACTTTCCTAACTTAACTTTTTAAAGGGTCCAATTTTTGAGGAAAAATTATATTGAATAAAAAACTTTTAATAGGTGGCAACTTTCCTCAAAAAATTCTTTAAATTATAAACTTTCCTACAGGGGTCCAATTTTTGAGTGAAGCACTGTGAAAAATTAATCATTTTCTTAATGCACTCCCTTCGCTTCCATAGCGATGTTAACTCCGTTCAAAGAAGATGGGTGCTCCATATTTAAAAGTCGCTCAAGACCTACAGAGGCTTCTTTAATAAGTCCAAAATATAATCATTTCTTAATTTATCGCTTCAATTTAAGCAAATATAAGACTGAAATTTTTATATATAATAATTAGCTGCCCTAACTCGGCATCTTTTACCCCTCCCCAAACAACCACTGGCCTTCTGTTAAGCAGGGTATAATTAAGAAGCATGGCGTGTTGGGAAAAATAACCGCACTGACCTGTGTTAATGTTAACCAGCCGAAAGTGAAACGGAAAGTGAAATGAACATGCGCAATGAAACAATGCCTGACTATCGTGCGTAGAGCTCTTCCTCCCTCCCTTCCTTCCACTACTTGTCTGCAAGTCGAACAGGCGTGTATAAATTAATTAGTCTCAGCTGGTTTTCGCACCTTTGACAAGTGACGGCGCGAATCTAATAAAACAAAATAAAGTAGCTGTGGTAATTGTCGAGTGATGACCGCAATAAGCAACGCTAATGGGCAGCCGGTGAGCTGACACTCCGACAGACATAAGTATGTATATACTTAGCAGATGTTACACATTGTTTCAGTTTGTAATGTCTTTTGGTGTGACGTTGCGTATCACTGCTACCGGCGAGGCGGGGCAAGGCAGTTTTAATGACTTGTTTTACACGCGTTTTATTTATGAGTTTCATTATGAGTCAAGTGGCTACGGTTAATGCGGCTAATGCCACTAATACAGTTAGTAGAAGCAGTTACATAATTGAACTTAATTTAAATATATATACTAATATAATGTAATATATTTAAATAATATAAATATTTCAAAATGATATGATATATTTATTTGTATTACCTTTACATATTTCTTTTCCGAAGAAATATTTTTCTTGTTTCTTTACCAATTCTGCAAATTACTATTAGAAGGATTTGCAAATCGTAGTACCAGTGGATCCTAGTGAGTATTTCCAGTTCTCAGGTCTTAAAAGAAAGTTCGCTGGGAGGCCTATTTCGAAGGAAAGAAAGATCAAATCGTAACACAAAAATGGTATGGAAAAGTTGAAAGGTCACTATAATCAGTATATCACCCTTGAATGTTGAATAAAAAATAATAATTTTGCCAAAAATGTGATTTACTATGACAGATCGGGGACTTTTCAATTGACGTATTACTAACTTCTTCTTCTTTATTTGCGTAGACAACGCTCTCAGAGCTGAGGTGTTTTCATCCATTCGGATGATATGACATAACCGGCGTAGCCGCTGTCTCTTAATTCCCTAAACTATGTTAATGTCGTCGTATAACTCGCAAAGCTCAACGCTCCAACAAATTCTGTACTCGCCGTTGATAATGCGCAAGGACTATAAATCTTGCATAGAACTTTTTACTCGAAAACTCGTAACGTCGACTCATCTGATGTTCTCATCGTCTATACCTCTGCACCATATAACAGTATGGGAATAAAGAGTGACTTGTAGAGTTTTGTCTTTTTTCATCGTGAGAATACTTTACTTCTCTATTGACTTTTGGTGTTGCTCTTTGTCAGTTTACACAGCCGTATAAGCTTTGCGAAGATACCGAGTTCAGACATAGCGGCATGAAGGCAGTTCCTTTTCGTACTGTCGAAGTCGGCTTTAAAATCGACGAAGAAGGGGTGTGTGTCGATTTTTTAAGGACGCAATTTTAGCTAAATGACAAAATGATTTCCACTCTCGGTTTAACAGCCATAAAGTGAAAAGCAACTATAAAAGTGTTGTCTTCTAAAGATTCTACTAACCGGATTACTAATCCTTATTTTATATATCAAATTTAAACATATATGCACCACTTAGTCTGTGCTTTACTTATTCCACAGCTGACTTTTAGTTAATTATTGCAGAAAAAGTAGTTCTAGTGTGGTGTGTGTTATTCAGTGATCAATACACCAAAGAAGCATGCTCACACTAACAACTTAAAGAACTTCTTTAAACTGCTTCAATTAGAGTGATTGTTATTTGTGACCATTCAGAAAACCATTGACATTTACAATGAATGTTGCGGTGTTTGGTTGCCACTGTTGACTTTGAAAATCGAAAGTCATGCAAAAATGCAAGCGGAATGGCTGAAGATATCAGAAAAGCTCTTTTATTAAAACAGCATGCGTGCAAACCAATTAGTGATTCTTGATGTGATTGCGAAAGTAGTCATTACGCTACACATATACGCATGAAAATTGTAGTGTCATCAAATGTTTGTGAGTATGTAACTGTTATAAATAATTTTTTGTGCTAAAAATACATTTCAGTATGCTTGACATACGCGTTAGTGTTTTTATGGGATTTTGATGTGCCTTTCCAGTACATCATTAGGGTGGTTCTTAAAGGTAGAAATTACGATTTTAAATCAAACCTTTTAAATCTCGACTTTTATGACTTTATTTTCCCTATTTTGTAGTTGAAGACATGAATATCAAATTTGCCTTCTATTGAAGTATGTAAAATTTCGTACAAATTTTTCAATTTAATAATCGATATTAACACGATAACAGTGATTCTACCACAGTTTTTGTTCCAAATTGGCGACTGTTTTGTTTCTTATTCTCTGTCAGACCTCATAAGTCGCCAACCGCGCTTAAATGTCGTATGCGATATATTGAATTAAATTCTTACAGAAAAATCGCATTTTTCAAATTTTTAAGAACCACCCTAATGTTCATAGACGCAGATCCCAGGCGATGGTAAGCAACTAACATAACTTCTTTTAAACCAATTCTGCGAATTTTCTATTTTTTTTATACCAGATTGACATTAATTTAGCTGTGTGTATACTTACGCTCATTTTCTGCTCCGGTTACCTGCTACATTTCTGTGCGCATCTGCTGACCATCACACCGTCTGGTCATGATTTTAATTTTTTATGTATTTCGAATGCATTAACACGAGCGGTCAGCAGTCATGTTGCATGCAACACACATACCAACAATTCAATAAACCATATAACTTGACATTGCTACTGGTTTTTGTTTGCAGTTAGTGAATGAGTTGCACAATCGATATTGATTAGGTTTGTTAATGTCTACTAAAGTGTAAAACCAGATTTTTTTAATCGTTTAGGAATTTTTACGTGATTTGTGACAATGACAGGTCGTAAAGGTTATTAGATTGAATTGTTATGAATTTACAAGTAGAGAGCGTTTATAGTTGTAGAGGTGCAAATGATTTTCTTTTGTGATTGTTTTAAGATTATTGATGAAACATGAGTTGTATTTTTTGCTGACGTCTACCATAAGTATAAAGAACAGAACACTTGACGTTTGTAAATGATCGCTATCGTTAGGTCCAGTCAGGTTTTTTGAACGTTTTTCCGAATATCATAGCGTCAAGCGTGATAAAAAATATTCAGAGCCTTACCAATTTAACAGATTTAATATGCGAAATTGTAAATGTCCAGTTTTTGTCCACGACATGTTCCTATGAACATAATAATAATACAAGGTGCATTCCAAAGTAAACAGAACTTTTTGAATCTAGCGCCCTCTGGTGGCCGTCTACGTGTCGACTGGTGCATTAGAATCTGCTATATATATCACTTGTCCAGTGTGAATTTAATAACATTTCATTGATTGGAAGTGAAGTTATTGCGTTTAAGTGTCAGTATATTTTTGTTATCGGTGCAAAAATGAGTTTCGAACAAAGAGCCAACATTAAATTTTGTTTTTAAAATGCTAAAACTTTTACCGAAGCATTTCAATTGATGAAACAAGTTTATGGCGATAATTGCCTATCACGTAGAAGAGTGCACAAGTGGTTTCAATATTTTCAAAGTGGTCGTGAGGTCATAAATGACGATCAACATGTGGACCAAAATCACCGAAAATTCCATCGAAACTGTACGAGATTTCATCAAAAATCACCCGAAATCAGCAATGAAGTTGATGGAAATGGAATTGGACATCTCCAAAACATCAATTTGTCGCAATTTTGACCGAACATTTGGGATGACGAAAGGTGTGGGCACGGTTTGTTCGGCACAAATTGACTGACGACCAAAAATTGCTCAGAATTCAACATTCGAAGGAAATCATTGTGACCGATTATTTGACCAACAATTACATTTTAACCATTAACCACTCCCTGTATTCACCTGATATGGCTTCGTGCGACGTCTTCCTCTTCGGAAAAATGCATTTGCCCATGAAAGAAAAGCGTTATGCAGACGTAGAGGCCATTCAAAAGGCTTTCATCTGCATACTGGCGGCCATACCGCCCAACGAGCTTAAATACTTGAAGCAGAAGGAAACTGTTTTGAATAAAATAAATTGATTTTGCCGAAAAAAACCATTTGTTCTGTTTATTTTTTAAAGTCCTGTTTACTTTGGAATGCACCTTGTAAATCACTCATTATTCCTATCCTGCTACATGGTGCAAAGGCACTGGCAATGACAACTTCTGATGAGTCGACGTTACGAGTTTTTGAGAGAAAGGTTCTGCGAAAGATTTATGGACCTTTGCGCATTGGCCACGGCGAATATCGCATTCGATGGAACGATGAGCTGTACAAGTTATACGACGACATTGACATAGTTCAGCGAATTTAGAGACAGCGACTGCGCTGGCTAGGTCATGTTGTCCGGATGGATGAAAACACTCCAGTTCTGAAAGTATTCGACGCAGTACCCGCCGGGGGAGGCAGAGGAAGAGTAAGATCTCCACTCCGTTGAAAGGACCAGGTAGAAAAGGACCCGGCTTCGCTTGGACGAAAATTTAAAATATGTAGTTTTGGTAGAAACTCGTTTAAAGATAAACTGAGCTGAATGAACTGAGCGGTTACATTGTAGAAGGAGTAACTCAGAAACTGTTAGAGATATAGATTTAAGATTTGAGTATGTTGTTTTCGAAGGTATAACCTATCGAACGCAAGCTAATTTTTGCCCACGCTGATGATGAAAGAAATTGTCACATTGTGTTATAATTAATATGAATTCATTTCTACCGAATAGAGAGAATGAATTAAGTTAATAAAATATTAAAGAAATTTACTAAAACATATTAAGAATTCAATGGACAAATATTACGTCTATGACAACAAAAAATTTCAGTAAAAAAATATGACTTATTTATTTATATTACGATTCAGTTAATTTTATTATGATGTAGAAGCATATATCATTTTCAGAGTTTTCCGCCTTCCGGCAGATCGTGTCCAATTTGCATGCGAAAAACAGTTTATCTAGTTTATCTTAAGGAACCACAACAAATGCTTAAGTGAAAACAAAAATAAAATTAAAATAATAATAATAATAAAGTAATAAATGGCTGAGTAAATAAGAATCTTACCATTGACCTTTAACTGTTGTTAACATATACAACAGCAACAACAACAGCGACAAGCATAAAGAAAATTTTGCTAATTAATTGAAGGGACGCACACGCTCAACTGCTAAGCATGTGAGAACTGCCCGTAGTGGACTAAGTGGGTGGTTGAGAAAAATGCCAAAAAGAAGATGCCCAGCCGGCGAAGAAGCTCCAAAACAACAAAAAACAAGGAAATGCTTTTGTGCAAAAGACAAAAAACTTGAAACAACAGTTTGTGCTTTACAGTTGCGTGTTTTTTTCCAACTTTTTCGCAAGCGTTGTATTTATACGCTCCGCTGATTTTCGTTGTAGAAGTTTAATGTAAACAAACTGGAAGAAATATATGCCGAACTAGACAACAACAACAAATACATGCCTACAAATTTTGTAGCACAGATTAATTTGTACGAATTTGTTAACCTAAAAAGCAATGTGGTGAGTATGCAAAAGTGTGGTGAAGTCCGTGAACCGGAAAGTACAAGCATTTACTCGCTTTTATGAGTGATAAATTTTACTACAATGTGCCGGAAGCTGGCACAAAATCTTTTGGCCAAAGTAATATCGCTTAATATGCCGCACACACACACATACATACACACATAAGATTTATTACTGCCTACATACGTGCGGAAGTGTAAAAGCGTTTTCGGCCCACCTGTTGCGCATTTGTGTCTTTGGTCTAACCAAAAATGCATAAGCTGTGCTAATTCACAGCCAGCGAAAAAGCAAAAACAAAAACACGCAAGTTGCCCAGCGAAATCTCACGTCTCTCATGCGCATTAAACACACCACAATTGCACCAATTTGCCAAGTTTCAAGTACAAATAACTTTAAATGTCAATTACCGGCCGACAGTGTCACCACAAAAGCCAGCAAGTAAGCAGCAGCAGCGTTGAAAGCATCACTGATATTCATACTTAGAATGCCAATATTGTTGTTGTTTTTCTATTCTTATTCTTATGCTGCAAGTATTTGATTCTCTAAATGTCTGTGGTTTGCTACGTCTTTGACTTTGCATTGGCTGCATCTGTTTGCGGTGATCGAGTTAAAGGCCACTCGCACGCTCGACTTTCTGCCGAAGAGTTAATCATTTTTTTGCAGAATATTAACACTTTTGATATAAATAGCTAGTGTGAGAGTAGTCGATAACTCAAAATGTATGCGAATATTTTGAGTTATCGACCAAATTATGCATCGAAGCACACACTAGAGGCCATTTTTGGAGAAGAAAGGTGATAAATGTATATCTAACATGACCGAAGATTCAAAAGAAGGCCTTATGTTACGCAGAATTATTTACTTTCGTTCCTGTGGTCTTAATAATCGCGAGCTCATAGTCTCTTAGGCAGAGTTGTTCAAAATGATTGGTATTGGATTATTTCCAGCAATTTCCTGAATTCCCTCTAATGTACACACATATCCGAGGCAATATGGGAGATATTTCAAAGTTTGGAGTTTGGATATGAATCTTCAAAATTAGATAAAATCGGGTAATACCTTCCCTTTTCTCTCATACGATACAACTAACTTATGATTTTAGGATTAAATTAAATTACGACGCTTTTATCTACTTGTCAAAAGCAAAGCTATTTCAGTAACATAGAGAGGAAAGGTTTTTCTTGGCACGTTATTATTCGCTTAAGACTTTCTTCATAATTTTAAAATTCTTAATTTATTCTTTAAAATCTATGGCGACCCCATCAACGTAACTTCCCTTGGCCTCAATATACTTGTGTCAACTCGCGAAGAATCAATGAAGTATACGAAGGTGCATTATCGTGGTGCAAAACCCAAGAGTTGTCGACTCATAATTCCGGTCTCTTTTTACAAATATTTTCGCTTAAACATGACATTGAATGGTATTATTTGTTGACAGTTGTGCCGATCGAAAGTCATCCGGTGATCACCACCACTCGATAATCGATGAAAACTGTCGACATAATCTTAATTTTTGACCTGTTTTGAGTCGTTTTTTCGGCTTTGCCTCACCTTTACCGCGTGTTCTGCCGATTGGTCGTTTGTTTCCGGGCCGCATGCGTAGATCCAAGACTCATCGCCAATAATTATACGTTTCTTGCCATCCTGGTAGTCGGAAAGCATTGTTTCACAGACATTAACGACACGTTGTTTATACTGCAAAAATTTAGTGATTTTGGAAAATCGTAAAAATAGCCGAATGCATTTTATGTACTTCAAAAAACAAGTATTAGTACGAGTATATATTAATGATTATTTTGATGTGACATTTGGCACGAATTTTTTACGAAGCATTTCGAATGTTCTAAATTTTCATGAATTTTTGCAAGCATTTGAATTCTGACTGCCTGCAAAATTAGCCTTTCCATACATGTTTGTACACATCTTCACGATCAAATTCCAAAGTCTTACCCCAAGTACGAGTACTCTCAGAGATATTAACTCTGTGTCTACCTCGTTTCTAAAAACCTTTTTCTTTATAAGACTTATAACAATCCCATTTTGCGTTACATAAAATTATATTCACATGTTATAATTCTTGTTAATCTGAAAAACAGATTTCATGGATTTTGTAAGAAATCGAATGCTCTACTAAATGGTTTCTTATGACTTTTTTTGCAAAATTTTTATTTATTAATTTGTTTTATATGCATGTATTTAAACATCGCAATAATTACTATGTCCGAAAATTTTTTTTTTCAATATGTACATTTTTTTCTAAGTGTATGTGTTAAATAATTTAAGGTGAATGCATACTATGCGACAATGGTTGTGTAGATTGCTGTCGGTGTTTGTGTAAAACTGCCTAAAACTATGCACAGAAAGCAGCAGAAGTAATAATAAAATCTGATCGTGCAGCAAAAGTTAATATAGTTTTAGGCTTTCGCTAGCAGATACAGTGATTGCAACGTATACTTTCCGATACATATACAATATGATTGATGAGTTAATGTAAGTAATGTTGTGCACGATCGTACTGCAAAGTACCCAGCAAGGCATACAATGGTAATGCTCAACTTGGTTAATTTTTTGTATGTACAAATCTCCGAAGTCCATTTGAATGAATGCAAGCTCTTCATTTTACTTTAGCTAAGAATTTAGGTTCGATAATGAAAACTTATTCTATTGAATGAAATGGATGGTAGATTATTTTATACGCTTTTTAGGTTTTTCTGGACTGAAAACTGCCTTGTGATATCTGTATGCTGTCATCCTTTAGAATGTCTGCATTTGACGCGATTTTCAAGAGACTCTGAAACCTCATTAACGATTATTTCTCTAGTGGCTCGCACCGATTTGTGCCGACTTTGCACGAAATTATAACAGTGACAGAAAGCTTTATGTCAATACAAAATTTTTGTTTTTAATTAAACAACTAACGGACGATAAATATTCACATGATTTTAGCGTATTTCTATGAAATATGCAAGTCAAGTTTCAGCCCTAGTCTTGATCTTGTCCTGTCTGGAGAAGGCAGAACTAACGGCACGGTTGTTGAGGCCAATTAATATAATTATTATCGGCGTACACACTTATAGAAGATTGTATCTTCTGTATTTAGCTCTGCAGCTCGAACTATCTTCTCTTTCCCGATTAGTTTTGCAAAGATATCAAGTTCAGACATAGCGGCATAGAAGCAGTTCATTTTCGTGCTATCGAAGTCAGCTTTAAATCGACGAAGACGTGGTGTGTGTCGATCTTCCTTTCATGAATATTTTCCAACGTTTGACTCAAAGTAAAAATTTAGTCGATTCTAGAAAGCTACACTGGTAAGGTCCAATCAGTTTGTTGACGGTGTAGTTCTGTCTTTCACACACTACGTTCGATAAGACCTGATATGCGATATTAAGGAGGCTTATCATACAGTCATTAGCGCAGATTGTTGGTCACCCTTTTGTATAACCAACTGGCTTAGTTTTAGGTGATAAATACAATCATTAGGTGCACAAAACTATTTTACTCTGTAGTAACATGTTGAAATAGTATAAAAAAGCTGGGTACCCTATTTCGAGGATCGTCCTGAAAATCAGGGCTGGAATGAAGGGAATCCATAATTGTAGAATACAAAGAAGTGATTGTTCTTGAAAGATAACCTTAATGATCAAGTTTCAGAAATCTTGTGTGGAAAAAAAGTTGTTAAAAGTGTTTGACTTTATATTTTTGGACGATATTTATAAGCTGTAAGCCAAGACGGTCCAGATCTTATATATGGTAGAAACTTTTTCATTGCAGAAATCCCTTAGGCTAACCCCTAAAGGTGGTTTTTAGAAATAATTAATATTCGAAGATTTTTTTTTGATGGAGTCAAAGTAAAGGCCACCCTGATATCGCATATTGGCAGTGCTCTTCTTTGAATACGGATATGGTTTTTGAAATGAGTATAAAAAATAGATGTTTTTCAAAATACCTTATATAAAAAAGTACCAAAATTCATTTTCATAAAGAACTTTTTGTTTCGAATAATCCCTTATCGTTGCTTGTATTCATGAAAGGCTAGAGATAGATGGCGTCTGTGATATTTCGACTCTGTATATATAAAAAATCGTCAAATTCTATTGAATATTTTTTTTATGTTTTTGTCCAAGGCTCAATATTGGTGGCGCTGAGTTATACTTTTCGTAATTTTAATGAATTTTCATCGAAAAATATTACTGTTTTATTGTACTTATATTGATGAATCTGTTTATGTGTTGGTATTTTTCATAAAACGTCTGTTATATGGTATTAGAAAATGATTGCCTTTATTTTAAAAATATGATTTTGGGAATTATGTAACATTTTAATACCTCAAAAATGCGATAACAACATTTCTAACTTTTATGTAAAGAAAATTAAAACGAAACTTGTTTTTTATTTTTTTAATTCACTACATTTTTTATTTATAGCATTTTTCGCATGTAATCACTTAATATTTAACGCAAGTATAAAAAATATATTTATTATAATACAATTTTTTACAATTCTTCCACAGAGAACATGTTTACATAGTTACAGTTTACAGGCATTTCGTATGTATGTATGTTATATTGATAGTTTTTACGGACTTTTCGTTGCTTTCCTAGTTGTCGACTCTTCGCTGCTTCTACCGCTTGGACTTTTCTTTTACATTTGCGTTCATTTTTTCATTAAAAATACAACATATACATTTGAGTATTAGTAAGACTGTAAAACTATGAGTGAGTGAGTGAGCAATTGAGTGATTGAGTATAGTAACTGAGGGGAAATGAGTATTTTCCATTTGAAAATGTTTAGTTTCGACGAGGGTTTCATGTAAACGACTGAGAGAGAGAGAGTGAGAGAGAGAGCGAGATAGCAGATGTGGGGAATGAAGATGGCTTGGCGAATGAGAGAGAGATGTTTTAACTGCGGGGAGGGCATAGAGATCTAAGTAATATTTACAAAATGAAGAGAGGAGCTTAAGAATGGCAGTGTGCCTAAACGAATGCCTTTAAGAGTAGAGCTGTGACTCAAAGTATGAGTAAATAATTGAAATGTGATTGAGTTGAAAGCGACTGATTGAGTGTTGTGTTCAAGTAGGTCTTTCGAACTACTCCAACACACTGTATCACACTAACGAATGCATCCTGAGTCTCTGCGCTGCATTCCTGCCTCTCCTTGTCTCTCCATTCTCCACACACACACGCAACATTCTCCAACGTTCTCCGCGACTTTCACTCCAACTCATTTCAATTATTCCTATATAGGTCGTCATCGTAGCATGGGATTCACATTTTACATAGATATATATGTATGTATATTAGTTAATCGTTAATAAATAAATTCTAACGCTTTGCTTGTTTTGTTGCTTTTGTAGTGTGGGATCAGGTCCATTTTATTATTAGCATATGGGGCAGTGTTAATTATCCTTAGTAATGAGAGACATGAGCGTGCGCATCATGTGTGGCATAACCGTAAGCGGAGGGGGCAGCATGATGCGCGACCGAAGCCAATGGTACAGCTGGAGCGGCAGCAACGTGATGCGCAACGGCAATTGGTGCGGGAGCGTGAGCAAGTACGGGAGCGGCATGCGCAATGGCAACTGGAGCGGCATGATGGATGGTTGGGGCACTCTTCGAGACGACTGCGTTGAAACCGTTATGGTCATCGGCGGTGTATTCGACAGTGCGCACCGAACCGTCGGGTTCGACGAGCGAGTATGAGCCCTTCACGACATCACCGTCGCGCACTTCGTGCTGTGACTTAACATCGCCGGTATGCGAGTCGGCGACGCCGTAGTTGTAGTGGTATTTGGGGTAGGCCTGGCGGAAGAGAGAAAAATGTAGTTGTGATTATTCAATTATATATATATGAAACAGAATTTTATAAAACAAATGCAAGAAAATATAAAAAGTATTTAAAATAAATCTTCTTTCAACTAATTGCGCCCTACTTGCATGGCCCAACGTGGGAAAAATTGCCTACTCGTTATGGCTTGTCACTTGCTGGTGTCGCTGCTTATGACTCAACAACGCTGACACCTTTAACGCCACACAAACAATGATCTGCCACATTGCACCCGCGTAACGATTTCGAACTTGCGAAGGTCAGCGGCAGCGTGTGAATGCAGTCGTCGTGTTCTCAGCAACCAAATGCTAATATGCACTTGTTTGTATATGTGTGTGTGTGTTTGTGCGCTTTGTTGCACCTTTGCCTGGGAATTTCGCTGTTGTGGGGCGTATACGTAATTTAATGCAGTTGGTTCGGGGTGTTGCTGAGTACGATTTGCATTGCAACATTTGGGTTATTGTTGAACCAAATAGATAACATGTTGCAATGAACAATTTGTGTGTGAGTTTTGGTGTTTTTTGATTTAAATTTTTTTGTGAGAAGCGAAGTGGCATGAATGGAAATGAAAATTATAAAAAAATATTATAATAGAAAATTTAAAAAAGTGTTAATAAAAATTTAAGAAATATAGGAAATTAAAAAAATCAAAACAATGAAATAATAAAAATTGTAAAAAATAAAATAATAAATAAATAAAAAAAAAATAAAATATAATACAAAAATAAGAATAAAAGTAAAAATTTAAAAATATAAAAAAGTTAAATAAAAAATTTAAATTCTATTTTTGCAAAATTAATTCAGAATTAAAAATGATATGTTGCTAAACTCAATCTAAACAAAAGAAGAATAATATTGGAATGATGTCATGAAAAGTTGTTATATCATGTTTTTAGTAATTTTTTCTATAAAAATATTTTTAAAAGTTATTTTTCACTGTATAACTATGAAAAAAATTTGAAAGCTTTTCTAAAATAAATGTGTTTTATAAAAATTAGTTTAAATGTTAGCTCTGTATTCAATGTCAGACAAAAATAAATCTTCGAATTTTCATCTAATAAAAGATACAATAAATAGTGTTTTATGGAAAAATTAATTTGTATGAACTTTATACTAAAAATTATTTCAAAATAAAATAAACTATTTCATATAGGAGCCAGTTGTTATATTTTGCTTCAAAAATGGGCCGTCAAAAAATTTTAAAAATTTGGCAATTCTTTAAAAATTAATTTTTAATGTTTTGAATAAAAAAAAATATTTTTAAAATTTTATTCGGTCGAAAGTGCCAAAAGCTATTGTAAAAAGTTAACATAAATTAAAATGAATTATGAAAAAATATTTGTAAACTTTTTGTAAGAAAAAATAATAAAAAAATATTATTTTTAAATTTAAACTTTTTTAAATTTAATTAAATAAAAAAAATAAAAAAAAAATATTTTATAAAAATAAAAAATTAAAAAATATTGTTTTTAATTTTACATATTTTTTTAATTTTCTATTAATTTTCAGCTACGTTAATAACGACTTTCTATTTAATACACTTTTTTTTTAAGATTTTTTTGATAATTTTTTTCTTTTTCAATTTTTTTTTTATGTATTTACAATTATTTAACAATGTACACAATAAAATAATTGAATTCTTAACATTATTAAATTTAAAAACATTCTTTGAAATATTGCTTTTTATATACAAATTTTTTTGAAAAAATCTAAAGTACTTTAAATTAAATTGTTTAAGAGAGACTAATTTCGTTTTCAATTTTTAAATTTTGAAAATCGTTTTTTCCTCATATTTTTTTTAAATGAATGAGAGACTATATACACATATGTATATTAACATTTTCATTGCATATACAATAATATAAAAATTTATATATTTTCGTTTATATTTTGTCTTATGAAAATATTCAAATCATAAATTATATGATTTTTAATTTTATTTGAAAAACAAACTCTGGCTATTTTTTTTATCTAACTCAACCTTTTTTAAGTAAAAAGAATCAAGAAAAAAATTTCAATTTAAATTTTCAAATTAAATGCGCGTCAAAACGATCAAAGCATCTCAGCTAACCGCTAGACTCTCATATATTTTACTATAACCACAAGAGCTGTCACAATACAAGCACTTGTTGTTGTATGACTTAAGCGCACACCACTTTGCACACCGACGCCAGCAGATGCAAATGAAAGGTGAGTGCGAAAATAATCTGCACCAAAATTTCAATTTTCACAACTCAAATCAAATTGTGTATGTGTGTGCGTGTGTGTGTTGGTAGTCGCAGTAGTCATAAGCGCCACTCTTACTCAACACACAGTGCAATAACAATAAACACAAGTGGCGTGCAACTGTCAAAGCTACCAATCGCATTTGTTGTTGTTTTCTCTGTTTTTGTTGTTTGTGCAATACCACCGACAAAGCATTGCCAAACGCCGCCAGTGTGTGTATATGTGTGTGCAATTAGGCGGAAAGACCAAACTCTAAATGTGTTTGCTTTGATTGTCATTTTATAGCTGCTGCTGCTGCAGTTAGTATATTATTGTTGTTATTGTTGCTGTGGCTTAGTGTTTATGGTCGTTGGCTGTTGCTACCGTAATTTGCGTGTCAGCGTGTCAGCGCGTTGCCGGCGCCGGTGCGCATATCTGCAACACATAATCTAGAGCAGTGAAGTGCTAGTCGAAATGGCACATCGCACCACAACAACAGCAACAACAACAACACAGCATTTACTGAAAATCTGATATTTGCTTTTGCTTTGATTTGCAAGCGCTTGCGCGCCATTACGTGCATGCGGTGTTTGCTCTAATTTGCTGTAATTGTTGTTTTTGTTATTGTTGTTGCTGCTGCTCTTTTATTGCCGCTCGCTTGTTTGGCTTGCTGCAACTGCGTTTTTATGTGCGCCGATTTAATCAGCGAATTGAAGGCGAAATTATGAAAATGCAAATAGGTGAAGCAGCGTTGCCAACCACAAATAATTATTGGTCAATTTGGGAGCGGGCGCAAGCGACGGATATATACTTTTATAGCTGAGACTGCAAGCGCTGCAATTCTTTTTGCTAAATGTTTGTGTGTGTCTTCTAAGTATCTTGTGTGTGCTTTTAAAGTACCGTTATGAAATTTGGTTTTTCTTCTGTCACTTGGACGGAACATGTATGCATAGGTTTATATGTGTATGCATGTGTGTTGTGACGTCTTATGCAACGAAAATTTGGCGACATTATGCAATTTGACTCGCTAATTTGCACGCTACGAACTGTTTTGCCCCGAAATTTTGTTCGTAAACCGAATAATAAAAGAACGATTTCACACTAATTTGTACTGCTGCGAGGTGCCAGGTTTGTTGCTTAAGTCTTTTGTGTTTTAAGGCATTTTTTGAATATTTCGTATTAATTGCTTCAAATCTGAGAAAATTGTTAACAAATATAATACAATATAAAAAAAAATACAAAAATAATTAAAAAATTTTAATAAATCATAAATAAATAAATATTAAATAAAATAATACCAAAAATATTAAAATATAATTTTTGAAATTTTTTGAAGAAAAATTCATAAAAAATAGCTGCTGCTTTTTTTGCTTTTATTATTTTTTTTTTTGCTATTGGAAAATAGGAAGAAGCTTTTCAAATCAAATTTCTTAATAACACTTACTAATTTACCTCATAGTAATACTTTTCATTGGTTTTCATTAAAAAAAATTAACATTTTTGTAGTACACTTACGTAGTAGTCTAGTCCCTCATCATGCGCTGGGCCATGGGCAGCTAGAAGTGGGCCAGCGGCATAAATACCGGCACCGTGTCCACCATGCAAAACGCCAGCAGAGGCAGCGCTCAATACAGCCAAGCATACCAAAGACTATAAAGAAGCAAGAAAAACAATTATTGAATGAAAAATAATATTTTTACAAAGAGCAAAATTAAAAGCTAATTATATTTTGTTTTTTATTTTTTTTTTATAAAATTTAAAAAAATATTTTTTTTTAATTTTTTTAATTAAAACAAAGAACATAAAATATTTTTTATCAATATTAAAAACAAAAAAATCAGTATTTAAAACGTTATCGAATTTTTTTTCAATAAAAAAAAGTTAGTCAAAAAAAATTAATAAAAAAGTTAATATGAAAAAAAAATTATTTTAAAAATTCAAATATTTTTAATTTTTCTATAATTAAGAAATGTATATATAATATATATGTACAAAAAAATAGCAAAAACTATAGTTTTCAATATTAAAAAACTTCAATATTAAAAAGGAATTGTTTTCCTTTAATATTGAAAGCTATTTTTTTTTTCTATATTAAAAAAATTTATATAATATACTTTTACAAAAAACAGCACAAAATATTTTTTTTAATAAACAAAAAAATATCAATATTTAAAACAATATCAAAAAATTTTTTCAATTAAAAAAAGTTAGTCACAAAAAATTAACAAAAAAATTAATATGAAAAAATATTTTATTTTAAAAATTATAATGTTTTTATTTTTTCTACAATTCAAAAATATATACATATGAAATACATTTTTATAAAAAAATAAGAAAAAAAATAGTTTCCAATATTAAAAAAAAAATCAATATTAAAAAGGAAATTTTATTTAAATTTGAAAAAATCAATACTCAAAAAAAAAATAAAAAAATAGTCTTCACTATATAAAAAAGATTTTTCAATATTAAATAAAAATATTTTAAACAATTTTTTCAATTTCAAAAATTTCAATATAAAAAAGTATTTTTCAATATTAAAAAAATATATTTTTTGACAAATATTAATTCAATGTTTAAATATTTAAAAATTTCAATATAAAAAAAATATTAATATTACAGTATTTGAAAAAAAAAAATCAGTACTTTAAATATATATTCCAATATTTGAACACTCTTTTAATAATGTTATATAAATATTCCTTTGTAAAAGGATATTTAGTTTTCGGTTACTTTGTTCTTTTAACTTCTAAATTGATTTTATTTGAATCTGGCATCCAGCTATATTTAATTTGCATAAAAAAATTTTTCAATATTTAAAATATTTCTAATGTTATTATATATATTTTTAATGACATTTATTTTGAGTTTAATTTTTATTCCTTTATATTTCAAATCTGGTGTTCTGCTACTGTTATTTTGTAAAACGAAAACTAATAAATATAAAATATAAAAAAAAAAAAATAAATAAAAAAAATTATTTTTCAGTAACCAGATATAACAAAATATCTTGATTAAATTTTAAAAACTATTTCTAACGACGTTCTTTTAACTTTTCATGAAAGGATATTTATTTAAAACATTTCGCGTTCATTTTTTATTCCTTCAAAACTAAAATCTGGCATCCTGCAGCCGTTAGTTTGCACATTTTCCAACACTTAACAATTTCGTTTCTTCAATATTTAAACTTTTTTTGGCGGCACTCACTTTGAAAAAGGCCATTTTTGTTTGTAGTTTAAGTTTGTTTGGCGGTTAATTTGAATTTGAAAATTTGCTGTTTAGCTCGTGACTTCCCACTTTACTTCGGTCTAAGCGACTTGAAATGCTGTAGTCAACTGATAACTAGAACCAAGAAGGAAGCTGCTTTTATATATTTGACTCCACCCGTTTGCTAGCGAATGGCGAATTAGCTGAATGAGCGAACTGTATTGCTTTTTGAACTTCGCTTGGCGCGGCCGAAAGCGACAGCAGCGACGTCGACGTCGACGGCAGCCACAACGGCTGTTCGTGTATGAAACCGAAACGCGCGCTGTAACTGTGCAACAATTGCGGGCTGTTTATGTTTGATGTGGTTGTTTGTATTGTTTTTGTTGTTGTTTGAATTATTATTGTTGTTTGTATTATTGTTTCTACGGTAGTTGTTGTTTTTACTATGTGGTATTGTTGTATTTATTATTAGTATTGCTTGATTAGTTAGCTCACTAGTTAGTTGGCTAGCTAGTTGTTGTAGCTACACGCTCGTCGTTACCGTTTGTTAGCTGGCGACGCGGGACGCCTGCGCATTGAATTTGTTTCGTTTGCTTTCGGTTGCGCTGGGCGATTCATTGTTGAAGGCGTTTGGCTCTAACGAAATTAAGAGTAAACCTCAATGCTTAAGGTCTAGTTGTTGTAATGTTGTTGTTGCTGTTATTATTATTATTGTTGTTTATTTGCGGTTTTAGTGTAACAATCGGCATTAAAAGAGCGGTAAGGCACGGCGCACATGCAGATCTACTATATAAGCATGAATATACACACACATACATAGACATACATATGCAGTTATGTGTACGTGTTTGTTGTTGTACTTGTGCTGGTGTGTGTTGTCTGCTCTGCGTGCAAAAAGACTTCTTGCACTCTGCAATGCACTTTATTGTTGTTGTTGTTGCTTAAACTGATTTTCATAAGTATAATTCCTCTCCCACTTTGTGTGTTTTAGCCAGCGCTGCTTTCTGCAAGTAAGAATTGCATTCAAATAACTTTTGTGCATGTGCCTTGTTGTTGTTGTTGTTGTAATTTTTTCATAACAGTGATTACTGTAAAATTTGCTGCTGCAAATTGGCAAGTTCTCACGTCACCTTTGACTTTCTTCACATTAACACGTTCCATATTGTTTTGTACGTAGTTATATGTCTCATATGATCAAATTTGACCCGGACTGACACAAAGTTCTAAATTTTAACGTATTTTAATAAAAGTCTTTTGTTGTAAAAAAACTAGCATAAAATGTTTCATTGATATAGTACATATACCATAAGATCAAATTTGAGCCGGACTGCCAAAAATGATTAAATTTTCACCTATTTTTCAAGAAATCTTTTTAATGCCTTCAAATTGGTTGTTAAAAGCTAAAAACAGATGTATAATTGATTCGACCTATATTAGTCCGGGTCAATTTTGATCATATGTTTAACATATATACCAACCAAGCGTAACGGCTCTAATTTGGCTTCTGAAAAGTTACATTCTAAAAATAACTTCAGAACAACGTATGTATATGTAAGAATACATATATGTATGTAAGAGAATATACGTGTATCTGTCTCTCAACCACATTTGATTGAAATATTTATTTATCGTAAAGCCGTGCGACTTTGTGCTTTATGACCATGGTTATCGAAGCTAATTTAACACGGCATTAAAATTAACGATTGGCGTGGCTGCCGCAAACACTTTCGCTTCTCAAGAATACCGCAGTCCGCAGCGAGGTGTGTAGCGACGTTGCGGCTAGTATTTTGGCCATATTCGGGGTTAATTGAGTTTTAAGTTGAATTTATTTATTTCATTGTTGCTGTTGTTGTTGGTGTTGATCACAAGGCGGGCGGACAGTGCACAACTAAAGTAAGATAATAAGACTCGCTTGATTAATTAATATTTATTAAAGAATCCAATCGAATTCGATTGCATGGCGTGAGCTTTATGGCAATTACTTTCGATTGCGGTAGATTTTTGTAACATACATATGGACAGTTGGCAAGGAAATAATTGTGAGAGGAAAAGATATTAAGCCACAATGATTGGCGGTTGTTAGAATGTTCTAATAATTTTGTTTTTTAAGCTTTTTAAGTATTTATAATAGCTGGTAATAGTTTCATGAACAATTGATAACAAATTTTTCCCTAAAAGAGATATTAAAGAACATTAAAAGTATAAATCCAATAATATCCAAACTCAAAAGTAATCATATTCCCTACAAGAAAATAAGAGAGTATTGACAACTCCCACATTGCGTCACACATTTTTGTAAGGTCAGGTGGCATGGTTCGAGTTCTGAGTTTGTTCATAACTACTTTATTCTCGTGTCCCCAGATATTTTTTTTTAACATCCTCGCGTAGTTGCTTATAATCTGCGTTTCCTAACACCCTACGAGTTTGCAGCTGCAGCAAGTGTTGTTATAGGAAATTCCAGTTTTTAAAGCATATTTTCCAATTGGCCAAAGCCTCCTTATGGGAGATGTAAGCCTGTATATATTCCTTCTGGACCTGTGTAATAATTTCTTAATTTTTCTCTTAGTATATTTGGGACACATTACTTTCGCTTTTCTTTAATTGTATATTTCCATATATTTTAAGCTTTTTATACAAACTATCTATAGAGCTCTCTCTGGATTACTTCTGGTGGACATAATGTTATCTCTGCCTCGGATTTGTCAACAGAAGCTCCTGACATAACCAACTCGTTCACTTTGTCTTTGCCGAAAATGTGCCTGTTTCTGGGAACATATTGTATTCTTTAATGCTGGCAACTAAACCAGTACTCCATATCGAATTATTGGTTGAATGACGATAATATACATCCACATAGCTACATATATTCGATTTTAGTCCCCAGTTTCTGCTAAGTACTTACTTGCACGAGTAGTACGCTATATAAGTTTTTCTAATACCTTTCTCCTATTATTCCCATTTTCTCAGTTCACGTTTCCCCCCCCCCCCCGGTTAACTATCTCGACCATTCTATATTTTTTTTAGAAGACAAATAAATTGTAGTACCACCGCATAGACTGCTGCTTTCACTCGCCTTCCATTGAGTTGAAATAGTATACCGTTCAGTATCACGACCCATAACCTAGAAGCGAGTAAAGAGCACCTCCTTGAGGAGTCCCTCTGATTAATTTTCTAAGTAAGACTTTCTTTCCGGTTTTCATCCACAGAGAAGAAGTTATCATTTTACATCCACTGTAGCACCTTTTTTTTTTAGTTTTCTGAGAACCAAAGAAAAACACTGCTAATTTTCTTCAAAAAATTTTTGCCTAAGCAAGCTAGCAAGGATATCCATGATCCTGAAGTTACTACGGTTTATGAGCTTGCGGCCGATTATAATTCGTTAAAAGCTCCGCCGTTTTTTTTTTTCGTGAATTCTTGGGTAAAAAAAAATAACAAATCCACCGTAAACGATGTTCCCTAGCCGCCATTTTGCCAGAAAATGGAAGAAATGGCCATCGTTTTTTTACCAATATTACAAGTAGATGAAAATCACTGAAAAGCGCCTTATCCCAAAAAAATATTCGAGCACACGTCAAAGATGGACCACTAGCAAAGAAAATTATATGTCGCACATTACATTTTTTCTTCGTTGAAGGCAAAGCAAAAAGCCACGGCTGCTGCGCAAAACGGTGGCCAACAGTCCGGACATGTTGTGTAGGAAGGCGTAGCTAAATGTTCTAATGAGATTTGTAAGAATGTCATCCAACTCCTCTTCCCTACGATCCAAAAACTCTTAACTCGGACCTTTATTATGAAGAATTGAACCGTCTACAATCGCCCCAGCAAGCGAACAATCACATTGGTTGCCGGACCATATTATGTGTCTACCATCGTAGTCTGGACATCGCACCAAGTGCGATCTTTTATCCACGTTCTTATCTACGATTTTGCTTGATTAAAAAATGTTAGTTTATGTGGGTTTGTTATATAATTTAGGAAGGGTGGAGAAAGAATGAATTTTCCAGAATTTATTCTGAGAAAAACTTTAAATTTATGATCCAAAAATGTGTACCACATATTATGAGTATCTTCTAACCCTCGTATTTTAAGATTTAGTTTTAAGATAATTCTTTTCAAATTTGTGTTTATTTAAGTTTGACAATATTTACGATGCGAACGATCTAAACTTGTTCTGTGTGTGTTCCTAAAGCAATATGTATGTAGGTTCTATATCTATTCAACTTCTACCAGACAGTTAATATTGAACTAGAGTGTATTTTTGAATTACTTCAAGAACTTATTATGAAGAAAATCCACCCCGTCATTTGAGTTTAATTTAGACACCTTTTAAGAACCTCCATACATCAAATAAAAAACCATGCAAGAAACATCCGCCATGATTTGGGCAACGGGGAAATCAAGTCATAGGCTTTTAAACAATGTTGTAGCACATTATGAATCTATTAATAATTATATTAATTTTTTATTACATTATGAAGTACTTTAAAACCATCAAATCATATTTACAAACAAAACTACTGAATAAATAGTTAACTTAAATTACAAATCAATTACAGAAAGGCCACAACCTGTAAACAAATAGTGCTGTCTTACATTGAATGAACTGAGCCAATCGCGTGCATTCTTACGAAAATTTCCCGCAATTCTTGAGTACTTTATTTCTCTACCGTTTCGTTCAAACCGCTATTACACACTTGTTGTTGTTACAACAACGTG